>NW_027506871.1:2955000-3094054 GCF_052324685.1 Brachyhypopomus gauderio
TAGCTTGTAGGGTTACATTTTGAGGTATAAACATCAAAAAGGCTTGGGCTTGGTCTTGGTCTTGGGCTTGGGCTTGGGGGGTGGAGTTATTTAGGTCCATGCCTAAGGGGCGTGTCCTTCTTGATCTCTGAGGGATCATAGTGATACCAGAGGAATTTCTCAGACCTGCCCTTTTGCAGAGCCCTTTTCCTGGCACAAGGAGTTATAAGCACGCCCCTGCATATCGTCTACTGTGTTTGCTACGGCAGCACATATACTAAAATTGGATCGATACAGAGAAGATTAGCATGGCCCCTGCGAAAGGATGACACGCAAATCCGTGAAGCGCTCCACATTTTGGATAAATGGCACGGCAATCCTGCGGCGTTGACCTTCTGCCGACCGAGATTCGAGCCGGTACTGTTTTTATTCTCAAATCTGCTGGCTTGTCTCGTGGTCAAGGTCGATTGGCAGAAACAGCATAGGGTAGAAGTACCACTTGCGACCGAGTGAATCAAGATAAGGCACTAGGGATATAGGTAAAGCAGTGTGATTGTCAGCAGGAATATACAATCCAATAGCACTACGCAAAGAGCCTATGTTTCAGCTGTGGTTTAAATATTGAAATCAGGAATATATCCGGACACCTCTCTCTGGAGCTAGGGATCGGTCCATGAACAATTGAACCATGCTTGCCAGAGCTGGCAAAACAACATGCAGCAGGGGTTGTAGAGGGTGGAACATGTAAGGACTTTTGTCCATTGCAGAGTTTTGTGTTGTAGACTGGAGTTTTCTTCAGTCCCGTCCCATACCTTTAATAGAATTCCCACCCCTTGACCTGGAGCCCCACCCACCATATTACCCATCCCACCCCACCCTGTCAGGTTTTGCCCCACCCTCCATTTTGCCCTACTTCCTTTTCTGTGTCGGTATGGGGCAGGCTTCCTAACTATCTGCTTGGTCAAGTCATACTTACTGGGCACTTTAGGTATCTGACAATGTGTGTGTGTGTTTTAACTTTGTAACTGACTCTCTCGGCTGTTTTAGCTTGTAGGGTTACATTTTGAGGTATAAACATCAAAAAGGCTTGGGCTTGGTCTTGGTCTTGGGCTTGGGCTTGGGGGGTGGAGTTATTTAGGTCCATGCCTAAGGAGCGTGTCCTTCTTGATCTCTGAGGGATCATAGTGATACCAGAGGAATTTCTCAGACCTGCCCTTTTGCAGAGCCCTTTTCCTGGCACAAGGAGTTATAAGCACGCCCCTGCATATCGTCTACTGTGCTTGCTACGGCAGCACATATACTAAAATTGGATCGATACAGAGAAGATTAGCATGGCCCCTGCGAAAGGATGACACGCAAATCCGTGAAGCGCTCCATATTTTGGATAAATGGCACGGCAATCCTGCAGCGTTGACCTTCTGCCGACCGAGATTCGAGCCGGTACTGTTTTTATTCTCAAATCTGCTGGCTTGTCTCGTGGTCAAGGTCGATTGGCAGAAACAGCATAGGGTAGAAATACCACTTGCGACCGAGTGAATCAAGATAAGGCACTAGGGATATAGGTAAAGCAGTGTGATTGTCAGCAGGAATATACTATCCAATAGCACTACGCAAAGAGCCTATGTTTCAGCTGTGGTTTAACTATTGAAATCAGGAAAATATCAGGACACCTCTCTCTGGAGCTAGGGATCGGTCCATGAACAATTGAACCATGCTTGCCAGAGCTGGCAAAACAACATGCAGCAGGGGCTGTAGAGGGTGGAACATGTAAGGACTTTTGTCCATTGCAGAGTTTTGTGTTGTAGACTGGAGTTTTCTTCAGTCCCGTCCCATACCTTTAATAGAATTCCCACCCCTTGACCTGGAGCCCCACCCACCATATTACCCATCCCACCCCACCCTGTCAGGTTTTGCCCCGCCCTCCATTTTGCCCTACTTCCTTTTCTGTGTTGGTATGGGGCAGGCTTCCTAACTATCTGCTTGGTCAAGTCATACTTACTGGGCACTTTAGGTATCTGACAATGTGCGTGTGTGTTTTAACTTTGTAACTGACTCTCTTGGCTGTTTTAGCTTGTAGGGTTACATTTTGAGGTATAAACATCAAAAAGGCTTGGGCTTGGTCTTGGTCTTGGGCTTGGGCTTGGGGGATGGAGTTATTTAGGTCCATGCCTAAGGGGCGTGTCCTTCTTGATCTCTGAGGGATCATAATGATACCAGAGGAATTTCTCAGACCTGCCCTTTTGCAGAGCCCTTTTCCTGGCACAAGGAGTTATAAGCACGCCCCTGCATATCGTCTACTGTGCTTGCTACGGCAGCACATATACTAAAATTGGATCGATACAGAGAAGATTAGCATGGCCCCTGCGAAAGGATGACACGCAAATCCGTGAAGCGCTCCACATTTTGAAGAACCTGGAGAAATGGCACGGCAATCCTGCGGCTTTGACCTTCTGCCGACCGAGATTCGAGCCGGTACTGTTTTTATTCTCAAATCTGCTGGCTTGTCTCGTGGTCAAGGTCGATTGGCAGAAACAGCATAGGGTAGAAATACCACTTGCGACCGAGTGAATCAAGATAAGGCACTAGGGATATAGGTAAAGCAGTGTGATTGTCAGCAGGAATATACTATCCAATAGCACTACGCAAAGAGCCTATGTTTCAGCTGTGGTTTAAATATTGAAATCAGGAATATATCAGGACACCTCTCTCTGGAGCTAGGGATCGGTCCATGAACAATTGAACCATGCTTGCCAGAGCTGGCAAAACAACATGCAGCAGGGGTTGTAGAGGGTGGAACATGTAAGGACTTTTGTCCATTGCAGAGTTTTGTGTTGTAGACTGGAGTTTTCTTCAGTCCCGTCCCATACCTTTAATAGAATTCCCACCCCTTGACCTGGAGCCCCACCCACCATATTACCCATCCCACCCCACCCTGTCTGGTTTTGCCCCGCCCTCCATTTTGCCCTACTTCCTTTTCTGTGTCGGTATGGGGCAGGCTTCCTAACTATCTGCTTGGTCAAGTCATACTTACTGGGCACTTTAGGTATCTGACAATGTGCGTGTGTGTTTTAACTTTGTAACTGACTCTCTTGGCTGTTTTAGCTTGTAGGGTTACATTTTGAGGTATAAACATCAAAAAGGCTTGGGCTTGGTCTTGGTCTTGGGCTTGGGGGGTGGAGTTATTTAGGTCCATGCCTAAGGGGCGTGTCCTTCTTGATCTCTGAGGGATCATAGTGATACCAGAGGAATTTCTCAGACCTGCCCTTTTGCAGAGCCCTTTTCCTGGCACAAGGAGTTATAAGCACGCCCCTGCATATCGTCTACTGTGCTTGCTACGGCAGCACATATACTAAAATTGGATCGATACAGAGAAGATTAGCATGGCCCCTGCGAAAGGATGACACGCAAATCCGTGAAGCGCTCCATATTTTGGATAAATGGCACGGCAATCCTGCAGCGTTGACCTTCTGCCGACCGAGATTCGAGCCGGTACTGTTTTTATTCTCAAATCTGCTGGCTTGTCTCGTGGTCAAGGTCGATTGGCAGAAACAGCATAGGGTAGAAATACCACTTGCGACCGAGTGAATCAAGATAAGGCACTAGGGATATAGGTAAAGCAGTGTGATTGTCAGCAGGAATATACTATCCAATAGCACTACGCAAAGAGCCTATGTTTCAGCTGTGGTTTAACTATTGAAATCAGGAAAATATCAGGACACCTCTCTCTGGAGCTAGGGATCGGTCCATGAACAATTGAACCATGCTTGCCAGAGCTGGCAAAACAACATGCAGCAGGGGCTGTAGAGGGTGGAACATGTAAGGACTTTTGTCCATTGCAGAGTTTTGTGTTGTAGACTGGAGTTTTCTTCAGTCCCGTCCCATACCTTTAATAGAATTCCCACCCCTTGACCTGGAGCCCCACCCACCATATTACCCATCCCACCCCACCCTGTCAGGTTTTGCCCCACCCTCCATTTTGCCCTACTTCCTTTTCTGTGTCGGTATGGGGCAGGCTTCCTAACTATCTGCTTGGTCAAGTCATACTTACTGGGCACTTTAGGTATCTGACAATGTGTGTGTGTGTTTTAACTTTGTAACTGACTCTCTCGGCTGTTTTAGCTTGTAGGGTTACATTTTGAGGTATAAACATCAAAAAGGCTTGGGCTTGGTCTTGGTCTTGGGCTTGGGCTTGGGGGGTGGAGTTATTTAGGTCCATGCCTAAGGAGCGTGTCCTTCTTGATCTCTGAGGGATCATAGTGATACCAGAGGAATTTCTCAGACCTGCCCTTTTGCAGAGCCCTTTTCCTGGCACAAGGAGTTATAAGCACGCCCCTGCATATCGTCTACTGTGCTTGCTACGGCAGCACATATACTAAAATTGGATCGATACAGAGAAGATTAGCATGGCCCCTGCGAAAGGATGACACGCAAATCCGTGAAGCGCTCCATATTTTGGATAAATGGCACGGCAATCCTGCAGCGTTGACCTTCTGCCGACCGAGATTCGAGCCGGTACTGTTTTTATTCTCAAATCTGCTGGCTTGTCTCGTGGTCAAGGTCGATTGGCAGAAACAGCATAGGGTAGAAATACCACTTGCGACCGAGTGAATCAAGATAAGGCACTAGGGATATAGGTAAAGCAGTGTGATTGTCAGCAGGAATATACTATCCAATAGCACTACGCAAAGAGCCTATGTTTCAGCTGTGGTTTAACTATTGAAATCAGGAAAATATCAGGACACCTCTCTCTGGAGCTAGGGATCGGTCCATGAACAATTGAACCATGCTTGCCAGAGCTGGCAAAACAACATGCAGCAGGGGCTGTAGAGGGTGGAACATGTAAGGACTTTTGTCCATTGCAGAGTTTTGTGTTGTAGACTGGAGTTTTCTTCAGTCCCGTCCCATACCTTTAATAGAATTCCCACCCCTTGACCTGGAGCCCCACCCACCATATTACCCATCCCACCCCACCCTGTCAGGTTTTGCCCCGCCCTCCATTTTGCCCTACTTCCTTTTCTGTGTTGGTATGGGGCAGGCTTCCTAACTATCTGCTTGGTCAAGTCATACTTACTGGGCACTTTAGGTATCTGACAATGTGCGTGTGTGTTTTAACTTTGTAACTGACTCTCTTGGCTGTTTTAGCTTGTAGGGTTACATTTTGAGGTATAAACATCAAAAAGGCTTGGGCTTGGTCTTGGTCTTGGGCTTGGGCTTGGGGGATGGAGTTATTTAGGTCCATGCCTAAGGGGCGTGTCCTTCTTGATCTCTGAGGGATCATAATGATACCAGAGGAATTTCTCAGACCTGCCCTTTTGCAGAGCCCTTTTCCTGGCACAAGGAGTTATAAGCACGCCCCTGCATATCGTCTACTGTGCTTGCTACGGCAGCACATATACTAAAATTGGATCGATACAGAGAAGATTAGCATGGCCCCTGCGAAAGGATGACACGCAAATCCGTGAAGCGCTCCACATTTTGAAGAACCTGGAGAAATGGCACGGCAATCCTGCGGCTTTGACCTTCTGCCGACCGAGATTCGAGCCGGTACTGTTTTTATTCTCAAATCTGCTGGCTTGTCTCGTGGTCAAGGTCGATTGGCAGAAACAGCATAGGGTAGAAATACCACTTGCGACCGAGTGAATCAAGATAAGGCACTAGGGATATAGGTAAAGCAGTGTGATTGTCAGCAGGAATATACTATCCAATAGCACTACGCAAAGAGCCTATGTTTCAGCTGTGGTTTAAATATTGAAATCAGGAATATATCAGGACACCTCTCTCTGGAGCTAGGGATCGGTCCATGAACAATTGAACCATGCTTGCCAGAGCTGGCAAAACAACATGCAGCAGGGGTTGTAGAGGGTGGAACATGTAAGGACTTTTGTCCATTGCAGAGTTTTGTGTTGTAGACTGGAGTTTTCTTCAGTCCCGTCCCATACCTTTAATAGAATTCCCACCCCTTGACCTGGAGCCCCACCCACCATATTACCCATCCCACCCCACCCTGTCTGGTTTTGCCCCGCCCTCCATTTTGCCCTACTTCCTTTTCTGTGTCGGTATGGGGCAGGCTTCCTAACTATCTGCTTGGTCAAGTCATACTTACTGGGCACTTTAGGTATCTGACAATGTGCGTGTGTGTTTTAACTTTGTAACTGACTCTCTTGGCTGTTTTAGCTTGTAGGGTTACATTTTGAGGTATAAACATCAAAAAGGCTTGGGCTTGGTCTTGGTCTTGGGCTTGGGGGGTGGAGTTATTTAGGTCCATGCCTAAGGGGCGTGTCCTTCTTGATCTCTGAGGGATCATAGTGATACCAGAGGAATTTCTCAGACCTGCCCTTTTGCAGAGCCCTTTTCCTGGCACAAGGAGTTATAAGCACGCCCCTGCATATCGTCTACTGTGCTTGCTACGGCAGCACATATACTAAAATTGGATCGATACAGAGAAGATTAGCATGGCCCCTGCGAAAGGATGACACGCAAATCCGTGAAGCGCTCCATATTTTGGATAAATGGCACGGCAATCCTGCAGCGTTGACCTTCTGCCGACCGAGATTCGAGCCGGTACTGTTTTTATTCTCAAATCTGCTGGCTTGTCTCGTGGTCAAGGTCGATTGGCAGAAACAGCATAGGGTAGAAATACCACTTGCGACCGAGTGAATCAAGATAAGGCACTAGGGATATAGGTAAAGCAGTGTGATTGTCAGCAGGAATATACTATCCAATAGCACTACGCAAAGAGCCTATGTTTCAGCTGTGGTTTAACTATTGAAATCAGGAAAATATCAGGACACCTCTCTCTGGAGCTAGGGATCGGTCCATGAACAATTGAACCATGCTTGCCAGAGCTGGCAAAACAACATGCAGCAGGGGCTGTAGAGGGTGGAACATGTAAGGACTTTTGTCCATTGCAGAGTTTTGTGTTGTAGACTGGAGTTTTCTTCAGTCCCGTCCCATACCTTTAATAGAATTCCCACCCCTTGACCTGGAGCCCCACCCACCATATTACCCATCCCACCCCACCCTGTCAGGTTTTGCCCCGCCCTCCATTTTGCCCTACTTCCTTTTCTGTGTTGGTATGGGGCAGGCTTCCTAACTATCTGCTTGGTCAAGTCATACTTACTGGGCACTTTAGGTATCTGACAATGTGCGTGTGTGTTTTAACTTTGTAACTGACTCTCTTGGCTGTTTTAGCTTGTAGGGTTACATTTTGAGGTATAAACATCAAAAAGGCTTGGGCTTGGTCTTGGTCTTGGGCTTGGGCTTGGGGGATGGAGTTATTTAGGTCCATGCCTAAGGGGCGTGTCCTTCTTGATCTCTGAGGGATCATAATGATACCAGAGGAATTTCTCAGACCTGCCCTTTTGCAGAGCCCTTTTCCTGGCACAAGGAGTTATAAGCACGCCCCTGCATATCGTCTACTGTGCTTGCTACGGCAGCACATATACTAAAATTGGATCGATACAGAGAAGATTAGCATGGCCCCTGCGAAAGGATGACACGCAAATCCGTGAAGCGCTCCACATTTTGAAGAACCTGGAGAAATGGCACGGCAATCCTGCGGCTTTGACCTTCTGCCGACCGAGATTCGAGCCGGTACTGTTTTTATTCTCAAATCTGCTGGCTTGTCTCGTGGTCAAGGTCGATTGGCAGAAACAGCATAGGGTAGAAATACCACTTGCGACCGAGTGAATCAAGATAAGGCACTAGGGATATAGGTAAAGCAGTGTGATTGTCAGCAGGAATATACTATCCAATAGCACTACGCAAAGAGCCTATGTTTCAGCTGTGGTTTAAATATTGAAATCAGGAATATATCAGGACACCTCTCTCTGGAGCTAGGGATCGGTCCATGAACAATTGAACCATGCTTGCCAGAGCTGGCAAAACAACATGCAGCAGGGGTTGTAGAGGGTGGAACATGTAAGGACTTTTGTCCATTGCAGAGTTTTGTGTTGTAGACTGGAGTTTTCTTCAGTCCCGTCCCATACCTTTAATAGAATTCCCACCCCTTGACCTGGAGCCCCACCCACCATATTACCCATCCCACCCCACCCTGTCTGGTTTTGCCCCGCCCTCCATTTTGCCCTACTTCCTTTTCTGTGTTGGTATGGGGCAGGCTTCCTAACTATCTGCTTGGTCAAGTCATACTTACTGGGCACTTTAGGTATCTGACAATGTGCGTGTGTGTTTTAACTTTGTAACTGACTCTCTTGGCTGTTTTAGCTTGTAGGGTTACATTTTGAGGTATAAACATCAAAAAGGCTTGGGCTTGGTCTTGGTCTTGGGCTTGGGCTTGGGGGATGGAGTTATTTAGGTCCATGCCTAAGGGGCGTGTCCTTCTTGATCTCTGAGGGATCATAATGATACCAGAGGAATTTCTCAGACCTGCCCTTTTGCAGAGCCCTTTTCCTGGCACAAGGAGTTATAAGCACGCCCCTGCATATTGTCTACTGTGCTTGCTACGGCAGCACATATACTAAAATTGGATCGATACAGAGAAGATTAGCATGGCCCCTGCGAAAGGATGACACGCAAATCCGTGAAGCGCTCCACATTTTGAAGAACCTGGAGAAATGGCACGGCAATCCTGCGGCTTTGACCTTCTGCCGACCGAGATTCGAGCCGGTACTGTTTTTATTCTCAAATCTGCTGGCTTGTCTCGTGGTCAAGGTCGATTGGCAGAAACAGCATAGGGTAGAAATACCACTTGCGACCGAGTGAATCAAGATAAGGCACTAGGGATATAGGTAAAGCAGTGTGATTGTCAGCAGGAATATACTATCCAATAGCACTACGCAAAGAGCCTATGTTTCAGCTGTGGTTTAAATATTGAAATCAGGAATATATCAGGACACCTCTCTCTGGAGCTAGGGATCGGTCCATGAACAATTGAACCATGCTTGCCAGAGCTGGCAAAACAACATGCAGCAGGGGTTGTAGAGGGTGGAACATGTAAGGACTTTTGTCCATTGCAGAGTTTTGTGTTGTAGACTGGAGTTTTCTTCAGTCCCGTCCCATACCTTTAATAGAATTCCCACCCCTTGACCTGGAGCCCCACCCACCATATTACCCATCCCACCCCACCCTGTCTGGTTTTGCCCCGCCCTCCATTTTGCCCTACTTCCTTTTCTGTGTCGGTATGGGGCAGGCTTCCTAACTATCTGCTTGGTCAAGTCATACTTACTGGGCACTTTAGGTATCTGACAATGTGCGTGTGTGTTTTAACTTTGTAACTGACTCTCTTGGCTGTTTTAGCTTGTAGGGTTACATTTTGAGGTATAAACATCAAAAAGGCTTGGGCTTGGTCTTGGTCTTGGGCTTGGGGGGTGGAGTTATTTAGGTCCATGCCTAAGGGGCGTGTCCTTCTTGATCTCTGAGGGATCATAGTGATACCAGAGGAATTTCTCAGACCTGCCCTTTTGCAGAGCCCTTTTCCTGGCACAAGGAGTTATAAGCACGCCCCTGCATATCGTCTACTGTGCTTGCTACGGCAGCACATATACTAAAATTGGATCGATACAGAGAAGATTAGCATGGCCCCTGCGAAAGGATGACACGCAAATCCGTGAAGCGCTCCACATTTTGAAGAACCTGGAGAAATGGCACAGCAATCCTGCGGCGTTGACCTTCTGCCGACCGAGATTCGAGCCGGTACTGTTTTTATTCTCAAATCTGCTGGCTTGTCTCGTGGTCAAGGTCGATTGGCAGAAACAGCATAGGGTAGAAATACCACTTGCGACCGAGTGAATCAAGATAAGGCACTAGGGATATAGGTAAAGCAGTGTGATTGTCAGCAGGAATATACTATCCAATAGCACTACGCAAAGAGCCTATGTTTCAGCTGTGGTTTAACTATTGAAATCAGGAATATATCAGGACACCTCTCTCTGGAGCTAGGGATCGGTCCATGAACAATTGAACCATGCTTGCCAGAGCTGGCAAAACAACATGCAGCAGGGGCTGTAGAGGGTGGAACATGTAAGGACTTTTGTCCATTGCAGAGTTTTGTGTTGTAGACTGGAGTTTTCTTCAGTCCCGTCCCATACCTTTAATAGAATTCCCACCCCTTGACCTGGAGCCCCACCCACCATATTACCCATCCCACCCCACCCTGTCAGGTTTTGCCCCGCCCTCCATTTTGCCCTACTTCCTTTTCTGTGTCGGTATGGGGCAGGCTTCCTAACTATCTGCTTGGTCAAGTCATACTTACTGGGCACTTTAGGTATCTGACAATGTGCGTGTGTGTTTTAACTTTGTAACTGACTCTCTTGGCTGTTTTAGCTTGTAGGGTTACATTTTGAGGTATAAACATCAAAAAGGCTTGGGCTTGGTCTTGGGCTTGGGCTTGGGGGGTGGAGTTATTTAGGTCCATGCCTAAGGGGCGTGTCCTTCTTGATCTCTGAGGGATCATAGTGATACCAGAGGAATTTCTCAGACCTGCCCTTTTGCAGAGCCCTTTTCCTGGCACAAGGAGTTATAAGCACGCCCCTGCATATCGTCTACTGTGCTTGCTACGGCAGCACATATACTAAAATTGGATCGATACAGAGAAGATTAGCATGGCCCCTGCGAAAGGATGACACGCAAATCCGTGAAGCGCTCCACATTTTGAAGAACCTGGAGAAATGGCACAGCAATCCTGCGGCGTTGACCTTCTGCCGACCGAGATTCGAGCCGGTACTGTTTTTATTCTCAAATCTGCTGGCTTGTCTCGTGGTCAAGGTCGATTGGCAGAAACAGCATAGGGTAGAAATACCACTTGCGACCGAGTGAATCAAGATAAGGCACTAGGGATATAGGTAAAGCAGTGTGATTGTCAGCAGGAATATACTATCCAATAGCACTACGCAAAGAGCCTATGTTTCAGCTGTGGTTTAAATATTGAAATCAGGAATATATCAGGACACCTCTCTCTGGAGCTAGGGATCGGTCCATGAACAATTGAACCATGCTTGCCAGAGCTGGCAAAACAACATGCAGCAGGGGTTGTAGAGGGTGGAACATGTAAGGACTTTTGTCCATTGCAGAGTTTTGTGTTGTAGACTGGAGTTTTCTTCAGTCCCGTCCCATACCTTTAATAGAATTCCCACCCCTTGACCTGGAGCCCCACCCACCATATTACCCATCCCACCCCACCCTGTCAGGTTTTGCCCCGCCCTCCATTTTGCCCTACTTCCTTTTCTGTGTCGGTATGGGGCAGGCTTCCTAACTATCTGCTTGGTCAAGTCATACTTACTGGGCACTTTAGGTATCTGACAATGTGCGTGTGTGTTTTAACTTTGTAACTGACTCTCTTGGCTGTTTTAGCTTGTAGGGTTACATTTTGAGGTATAAACATCAAAAAGGCTTGGGCTTGGTCTTGGTCTTGGGCTTGGGCTTGGGGGGTGGAGTTATTTAGGTCCATGCCTAAGGGGCGTGTCCTTCTTGATCTCTGAGGGATCATAGTGATACCAGAGGAATTTCTCAGACCTGCCCTTTTGCAGAGCCCTTTTCCTGGCACAAGGAGTTATAAGCACGCCCCTGCATATCGTCTACTGTGCTTGCTACGGCAGCACATATACTAAAATTGGATCGATACAGAGAAGATTAGCATGGCCCCTGCGAAAGGATGACACGCAAATCCGTGAAGCGCTCCACATTTTGGATAAATGGCACGGCAATCCTGCGGCGTTGACCTTCTGCCGACCGAGATTCGAGCCGGTACTGTTTTTATTCTCAAATCTGCTAGCTTGTCTCGTGGTCAAGGTCGATTGGCAGAAACAGCATAGGGTAGAAATACCACTTGCGACCGAGTGAATCAAGATAAGGCACTAGGGATATAGGTAAAGCAGTGTGATTGTCAGCAGGAATATACAATCCAATAGCACTACGCAAAGAGCCTATGTTTCAGCTGTGGTTTAAATATTGAAATCAGGAATATATCCGGACACCTCTCTCTGGAGCTAGGGATCGGTCCATGAACAATTGAACCATGCTTGCCAGAGCTGGCAAAACAACATGCAGCAGGGGTTGTAGAGGGTGGAACATGTAAGGACTTTTGTCCATTGCAGAGTTTTGTGTTGTAGACTGGAGTTTTCTTCAGTCCCGTCCCATACCTTTAATAGAATTCCCACCCCTTGACCTGGAGCCCCACCCACCATATTACCCATCCCACCCCACCCTGTCAGGTTTTGCCCCGCCCTCCATTTTGCCCTACTTCCTTTTCTGTGTCGGTATGGGGCAGGCTTCCTAACTATCTGCTTGGTCAAGTCATACTTACTGGGCACTTTAGGTATCTGACAATGTGCGTGTGTGTTTTAACTTTGTAACTGACTCTCTTGGCTGTTTTAGCTTGTAGGGTTACATTTTGAGGTATAAACATCAAAAAGGCTTGGGCTTGGTCTTGGTCTTGGGCTTGGGGGGTGGAGTTATTTAGGTCCATGCCTAAGGGGCGTGTCCTTCTTGATCTCTGAGGGATCATAGTGATACCAGAGGAATTTCTCAGACCTGCCCTTTTGCAGAGCCCTTTTCCTGGCACAAGGAGTTATAAGCACGCCCCTGCATATCGTCTACTGTGCTTGCTACGGCAGCACATATACTAAAATTGGATCGATACAGAGAAGATTAGCATGGCCCCTGCGAAAGGATGACACGCAAATCCGTGAAGCGCTCCACATTTTGGATAAATGGCACGGCAATCCTGCGGCGTTGACCTTCTGCCGACCGAGATTCGAGCCGGTACTGTTTTTATTCTCAAATCTGCTGGCTTGTCTCGTGGTCAAGGTCGATTGGCAGAAACAGCATAGGGTAGAAATACCACTTGCGACCGAGTGAATCAAGATAAGGCACTAGGGATATAGGTAAAGCAGTGTGATTGTCAGCAGGAATATACAATCCAATAGCACTACGCAAAGAGCCTATGTTTCAGCTGTGGTTTAAATATTGAAATCAGGAATATATCCGGACACCTCTCTCTGGAGCTAGGGATCGGTCCATGAACAATTGAACCATGCTTGCCAGAGCTGGCAAAACAACATGCAGCAGGGGTTGTAGAGGGTGGAACATGTAAGGACTTTTGTCCATTGCAGAGTTTTGTGTTGTAGACTGGAGTTTTCTTCAGTCCCGTCCCATACCTTTAATAGAATTCCCACCCCTTGACCTGGAGCCCCACCCACCAAATTACCCATCCCACCCCACCCTGTCAGGTTTTGCCCCGCCCTCCATTTTGCCCTACTTCCTTTTCTGTGTCGGTATGGGGCAGGCTTCCTAACTATCTGCTTGGTCAAGTCATACTTACTGGGCACTTTAGGTATCTGACAATGTGCGTGTGTGTTTTAACTTTGTAACTGACTCTCTCGGCTGTTTTAGCTTGTAGGGTTACATTTTGAGGTATAAACATCAAAAAGGCTTGGGCTTGGTCTTGGTCTTGGGCTTGGGCTTGGGGGGTGGAGTTATTTAGGTCCATGCCTAAGGAGCGTGTCCTTCTTGATCTCTGAGGGATCATAGTGATACCAGAGGAATTTCTCAGACCTGCCCTTTTGCAGAGCCCTTTTCCTGGCACAAGGAGTTATAAGCACGCCCCTGCATATCGTCTACTGTGCTTGCTACGGCAGCACATATACTAAAATTGGATCGATACAGAGAAGATTAGCATGGCCCCTGCGAAAGGATGACACGCAAATCCGTGAAGCGCTCCATATTTTGGATAAATGGCACGGCAATCCTGCAGCGTTGACCTTCTGCCGACCGAGATTCGAGCCGGTACTGTTTTTATTCTCAAATCTGCTGGCTTGTCTCGTGGTCAAGGTCGATTGGCAGAAACAGCATAGGGTAGAAATACCACTTGCGACCGAGTGAATCAAGATAAGGCACTAGGGATATAGGTAAAGCAGTGTGATTGTCAGCAGGAATATACTATCCAATAGCACTACGCAAAGAGCCTATGTTTCAGCTGTGGTTTAACTATTGAAATCAGGAAAATATCAGGACACCTCTCTCTGGAGCTAGGGATCGGTCCATGAACAATTGAACCATGCTTGCCAGAGCTGGCAAAACAACATGCAGCAGGGGCTGTAGAGGGTGGAACATGTAAGGACTTTTGTCCATTGCAGAGTTTTGTGTTGTAGACTGGAGTTTTCTTCAGTCCCGTCCCATACCTTTAATAGAATTCCCACCCCTTGACCTGGAGCCCCACCCACCATATTACCCATCCCACCCCACCCTGTCAGGTTTTGCCCCGCCCTCCATTTTGCCCTACTTCCTTTTCTGTGTTGGTATGGGGCAGGCTTCCTAACTATCTGCTTGGTCAAGTCATACTTACTGGGCACTTTAGGTATCTGACAATGTGCGTGTGTGTTTTAACTTTGTAACTGACTCTCTTGGCTGTTTTAGCTTGTAGGGTTACATTTTGAGGTATAAACATCAAAAAGGCTTGGGCTTGGTCTTGGTCTTGGGCTTGGGCTTGGGGGATGGAGTTATTTAGGTCCATGCCTAAGGGGCGTGTCCTTCTTGATCTCTGAGGGATCATAGTGATACCAGAGGAATTTCTCAGACCTGCCCTTTTGCAGAGCCCTTTTCCTGGCACAAGGAGTTATAAGCACGCCCCTGCATATCGTCTACTGTGCTTGCTACGGCAGCACATATACTAAAATTGGATCGATACAGAGAAGATTAGCATGGCCCCTGCGAAAGGATGACACGCAAATCCGTGAAGCGCTCCACATTTTGGATAAATGGCACGGCAATCCTGCGGCGTTGACCTTCTGCCGACCGAGATTCGAGCCGGTACTGTTTTTATTCTCAAATCTGCTAGCTTGTCTCGTGGTCAAGGTCGATTGGCAGAAACAGCATAGGGTAGAAATACCACTTGCGACCGAGTGAATCAAGATAAGGCACTAGGGATATAGGTAAAGCAGTGTGATTGTCAGCAGGAATATACAATCCAATAGCACTACGCAAAGAGCCTATGTTTCAGCTGTGGTTTAAATATTGAAATCAGGAATATATCCGGACACCTCTCTCTGGAGCTAGGGATCGGTCCATGAACAATTGAACCATGCTTGCCAGAGCTGGCAAAACAACATGCAGCAGGGGTTGTAGAGGGTGGAACATGTAAGGACTTTTGTCCATTGCAGAGTTTTGTGTTGTAGACTGGAGTTTTCTTCAGTCCCGTCCCATACCTTTAATAGAATTCCCACCCCTTGACCTGGAGCCCCACCCACCATATTACCCATCCCACCCCACCCTGTCAGGTTTTGCCCCGCCCTCCATTTTGCCCTACTTCCTTTTCTGTGTCGGTATGGGGCAGGCTTCCTAACTATCTGCTTGGTCAAGTCATACTTACTGGGCACTTTAGGTATCTGACAATGTGCGTGTGTGTTTTAACTTTGTAACTGACTCTCTCGGCTGTTTTAGCTTGTAGGGTTACATTTTGAGGTATAAACATCAAAAAGGCTTGGGCTTGGTCTTGGTCTTGGGCTTGGGCTTGGGGGGTGGAGTTATTTAGGTCCATGCCTAAGGAGCGTGTCCTTCTTGATCTCTGAGGGATCATAGTGATACCAGAGGAATTTCTCAGACCTGCCCTTTTGCAGAGCCCTTTTCCTGGCACAAGGAGTTATAAGCACGCCCCTGCATATCGTCTACTGTGCTTGCTACGGCAGCACATATACTAAAATTGGATCGATACAGAGAAGATTAGCATGGCCCCTGCGAAAAGGATGGGAGCCAATCTTCTCTGTGGCCAGTTTGGGCCCTTGGGGGCCCTTCCAGGTGCCAGGGGTGCTCTAGAAACCAAATTTGGGGTGCCCGATCTCATTCGAGACATCCCCAGGGTTCCTGGGTGCCCGCTTCACCCTAAACCCAGAATCTACCCAAATCTTGTACCATGTGACCTCTTTGGCAAGGAGGCGGGACAATGGTGACAGAGGGTGGGACATGTCTTGCATGTTAAGTAGCCATGTGCTTTACAAATTGCATGTCAAGTAGCCATGTGCTATGCACAACAAATGTTGTAATGAATGATTGAATTATATTTTTTGAATGATTGAATTATATTTTTAAATCATATTATATAAATATATATTTATTATATATTTCTGTTTTTAATCATCTTGATATTGTTGTAATTCTATTGAATATTTAATTATGCCACAATTTTTATAAAATCCAAATAAAACTGTTTATAAATTGTGGAAACAGCAAATTGTGTGAACAGTGTTTTCTTTAATCAACAATAAAAATCTGAATAAATAAACTTTTAAATAAATCAGTGCCAATCAGTATAATATAATTATAATAAATGCTTATAATATAATACATATATACATACATACATACATACATACATGCATACATACAGAAACATATTTACATAAACTATTTACAACATCAGGTAGGTGTTTGGATCACTGACCCTGTCCAGCACCTCCTCTCTTCATCTCCTCCACCCACTGCTCCACTGTCTTCCCCGCTGCTGTCGCGCAGAAGTGCACCCCACGAAAGCGGCTGTGGCCAAACTCTTTAGTCTTTGGCTGGCCACATTGTTTACATAAATAATGTTCATGTTTGAGCCGCTTCGTGGGGACGGGCTGTCCATCAGCAGCAGGGGGTGCAGTGCTGGAGGCAGCAGCAGCAGCAGCAGCCTCTGCCTTCTTCTTCCACCGCCACGCTGTGGTCCGGGGCACTTTGGGCCCAGGCTGTGTGGCGGGGGCAGTTGGAGTGGCGGGGGTGGCAGAAGCTGGAGCAGCTGTGGTGTCACCGGAGGCGAGAGGATGGTGGCCTCGGACGCGCTGGGAAGCCTGTCCGGAAGCGTCCGCCTGGATGTTAAAGTCATACGCAGGGTGGGCGTACGTGGGACGCTCCGGGAGCTTGCTCAGCGCGGGAGGGAGGGGTTCCGAGGCCACCGTGGGAGTGCTGGACTGGCCAACGCTCAGGTGCAGAACGTCCTGTTCCTGCTTCTTCTTCCTGGCGTTGTACCTGTAACAGAAATGCAACACAGCCTATCAGTAATCAGCCTGTATAGCTCACAGTGTCAACGAGATCAATTTCAGACAAAGAAGACTGGATAAACTCACCACTGGGTCAGTGTCCTCTGATTGAGCTCAAAGAGCTGTATGCGTGTCCGAGCCATGAGGCCAGGGCTGCCCAGGACTACGTCCCTGATGACGCCGTAGTCCCTCATGATGGCAGCCCACCTGTTCACCCTGACGCCGGCGATGGTCTGCCCGCCAGGGTGAAGGCGACAAAGCGCCAGGCAAATGGCCTCGACAAGGCGGCTGACGCTGGGCCACTGAGCAGGCCCACTGCCTTGTCCGAGGAAGCAGCTACAGACAGACACAGACAGAAATCAGTGACACGGCTACAAGCCAACCTAGAAAATCCTGAAGCTACTGGATTACTGAAGGTTCTCCTACCGCTTCAGACTCTCTGTCCCAGCAACAACAGAGGTCTTGGAATGGCTGCTTTTGAAGCGTCCCTTCACCAGTCGGTCTCTGTGACGCGGCGGGTAGACAACACCGCCTTTGTCGCTCTCTGGCAGTTTGTCCCAGAGAGCCACGATGCCGTCTACCCTCTGCTGTGTCACAAAAGCCTGGTGACGCAGCTCCACCAGACTGTCGGCCAGGTTGACCACGTGATGATAGCCTGGAACACCGTCGGGTCCCAGACTCTCCTGGAAATTAAAGAAAGAGAAATCATTATACAGATATCAGACACTGTGGCGAAAGGGTCAGGACATAACAGCTGAATCCTGCTACGATTTAACACAATGAATAAACTACACTTACATCAGTACAGGCATGGGTCTGGGTAGCAACCTGGCCAGGGACGCTCTCCTCGGTTGGCTCGGACGTGGAGTCTTCGGCAGGGTCAGACTGGGCCTGCGACGATGCAGCCGGAGAACGAGGCCTCACTGCTGCACGATGGAGAGGCAGCAGTGGCTCGAGGCTGTGCTCAGAGCATGTGGGGTCCGCGTATTCGTCGAACCCCACATCCTCGAAGCCTTCGTCCTCCGGCTCTGGAAGGTCCTCGTCGCAAAGCCCATCCGGAGCGTCTGGATCCCTGCCGAGGTCCTCATGCAGCACTACGCCGGTCTGAGAGTACAGGTACTCCACCCCAATGAGTTCACCTACGTGAGGAATACAGACAAGAAAGTTTAAGTGTGTGTGTGGGTGCGAGAGAGAGAGAGAGAGAGAGAGAGAGAGAGAGAGAGAGAGAGAGAGACACACACACACAACATTACCTGTATACTCTCCAGGCCTTGTGTAATCCTCAGCCAGCTGGTGCCCAAGGAGTTGCTGGCTGAGCTGGTTGGCGTAGTGCTGCAGCTGGCCACTGTAGCAGACCCGAGCAGGATCGCTCCCCTCCACTGCTGCTGCCGCGCGGTCCTCATTCCACCTCACCAACCCTTCCAGCAGGTACGCCTGGAAGTGCAGGGCACTTGCACTCGTACCTGTAACAGTCAAGCACAAGAGGCACTTAGCAAACAGTCCTGACGCGTACGTCTGCATGTACATCAGAGAGAAGGAGAGAGTGTGAGACACTCACCAGGCACGAAGCGGTTCAGGTGGAGGTGGAACGACTCCAGGGACGTGGACCCGCGCGCACAGCGATATACGGGCAGGATGACCCCTCCCCTGGTCACCTGCCCGACCCTCCTGTAGAGCTGAATGCCAGGAGGGTCCTGAATGCAGTGGAGGTGGCGCCTCTGGGTCTGCCAGATGTCCTCCATCTTCTCCCGGTCCAGAAGCCTGATGCCCATGGTGTCTGTTCTGTCCATGAAGTCCTCCAGCAGCTCCTGGATGAGCTCCTCGGACGCCTGGGCCCCGCGTGTGCGGCGGCGGCAGTGCCGAGCCAGCTCCTTAGCTGTAGGTCTGCTGGAAGACGTAGCATCAGTCAGGTGGCCTCTGGACCGCGGTGCCTCCCCGAGCTCCGACTGCTTGGCCTCTTCTAGTCGGGCCACATCCTCCGCATCCCACTCGAAGACGCAGAAGGAGAGGCGGCCCATGAAGAGGCCGTACAGCTGGTGGCTGTCCGTGGTGACACCCGCCGCGAAACGGCGCATGAAGTGCCACACGTCCAGCCTGACAACCAGCTGGTCCCACGCGTGGAACATGGCAGCTGCCTTGCCCTTGCCCGCGGTGGAACAGCAGTCCCGGTCTACGTAGAGGAGCTGGGGAGGATCCTCTCCGGCTCGCTGGTACCGCTCCATCAGCTTCACGCACATGGGCAGCAGGCCCTGGCCCTCTCCCGCCGTGAGGACGCTGATGAGGACCTGCCCAAACTCGTTGCCGACGTTTGTTGCCCATGCCGCCGTGCCGGAAGCAGCACCAGCAAGTTTCTTGGTCACCTGAACAGACAAGACACAGCGCATGACAAAAAAGCCCACCATAGAGATTACTGTGTGTGTGTGTGTGTGTGCTCCTATACAATCTTACCTTCTTAGTGGAGTCCATCTTTAAAATGGCTCCATAGATGGAGGTGACCCTGGCCTTCGTCTCCTCAAGCCGTGACAGTACATCCTGGGCATATACTGTCAGCAGCCATTTTGGAGTGGGCACTGGCACCATCGGGGGCAGCTGGTGGGTGATGGTGCTGGGGTCAGTGCCCGGGACTAGAAACTTTTTGAGCACGGAGAGGTACTCGGAGGACTGGGTCAGCCATTGCTGTCTGTGCCTGACACACAGATGCTTGTACAGCGAGGTCACACTGTTCCCGAGAGTGCGGCCTCGCATCAAGCTCACAACCTCCTTGTCGCAGGACAGCCTACAGCACAGAAAACCACAGGTTACATAGCAATCAAACACAACTTCTCACAAGCTTACAAATGCGCACGCACGCTCACTCATCGAGTGCACGCACGCTCACCTGTAAGTCAGGATCGCTGGGAACATCTCCCGATGGACGGGGTCCAGCTGATCCAGGATGTCCTGCGACCATCCCGCCACCTTCTTCTTACAGCGGCGGCACTCCAGGTACTCTGTGGCCATGAAGTACCAGCCGCTGAAGTTCAAGACCCTCCGGACGGTCTTGTACATCCCGCAGGCCGTCAGCTTATGGCCCAGCCGACGGCACTCGGGATGCACGCACAGCAGCTTGAATGCCCACATGCGGTAGGGCATCCACAGGAACAGCCTGCTGTGGAAGAAGGTGTCTGGGGATGACGGAGGTTGCGTGTAAACCAGCCGGGGTCCGGGAGGCGACCACCACAGGCGCAGGTTCTTGGTCAGCGCCAGCCTCCCAGACTGGTCTCTGGTGAAGAGAGCCCGGCTGACCCACTGATGCTGCTCTTTGGGCAGCGTCTGCTTCCAGCCCTCGGGCAGAAGCACCTTAGACAGACAGACAGATGTAATGAATACGGGCTTCGCATTTTCACTGAATCTACAACAAAAACCCCAGAGCTGGGGCTGGGCTGCTCACCTCAGCAGTGGGCACTGGCTGCGTTTGCGAAGGCTGCTGTTCCGGTTCAGCCGTCGGTAGGGAGCGCTGAGGTGGGTCAGGGACCACGACAGAGGAAGAGGAAGCTGGAAGGACACGCGTTAATGAGCTTATGAAGGGGAGAAACATCATAACAGCATCGGTGTATGTAAGTGACAGCAGTCTCAAGAAACGTGTCATTACGTGCAGATACTATGTTAATGAAATAAGCAGATGAAACAAAGACGACTTGCCTCCCCCTCTCGACCCCATGTTACCCTCAAAAGTAATTAATGAGCTAAAGATTATGAAGATTGATGAAGTGCAGCATGAATTAATGAGCGTGCAGCGTGAGACTATTCTAGCACCACCACCCTTCATTACCTACCTTACCACTTCCATTTCCTTTCCAATACAGCTGCATTACAACAAAACAAGTTAAGTTAAGGCCAAACAACAAGACATTCAATCCAATACTAGTGTACTTCACTCAGTCCAACCTGCAGGACAACTCACCTTCAACGTCCAGTTCCACTGATGCAGCCAGCAGCTCGGCGTCTGTTGGATCCTGTGAGCTGCGGCTGGCTGTGGAAGTCCGGCGCTTGGACAAGCCTGTATGGACACAAGAGACACGTTATCAGACAGGAGTTGTGCTTGGAGGCACACACACACACACACACACACACACACACACACACGTCTCTACACATGCGAACTGTACAACCTGGGAGACGGGGCACTGCAGCTGGAGCAGGCACAGAGCAGGACGAGGACGCAGCGAGTGCTGGCCGGCTGCTCTTCTCCGCGTCTCTGCGCTGTACATACTTTTGCAGCGCCTCCATCTTGGTCCCAGGTCTGACCTTCTGCTGCCGGATCCACTGGACGTAGCTGTATTAAACAAAAAACCAATCGTGAGAGTGCAGCACGTTCCACCTTTAACATCCACTGCATGTCGTACATGAAGGTAGCACCTACCTCCTCTTCTCTCTGTCCTGGGCCTGGTACAGGTCCCTGTACGAGACGCTCTGGTGCACCCCAAACCCAACAAGACACTGGCCCTCCTGCCCAGAGGAAGAGGGCTCGTCCCTGGCACGGCGCTCCCTGACTGCTCTAGTCACGTCAGGAAACAGGTTGACGTACCGCACCAGGGCGTCTTTGTTGGCCATGGAGGGGGACACCAAAGCGTCTCCACCCTCGCGCTCCCGTTGATGGGCTGCCGACACCATCACGGCGTAGCCCACGTCATGGGTCAGCAGCCATCTGAATGTCTGACCCCGGTACTGGCCAAACTGGATGGTGCTTTCACTCAGCACCAGCCGGGCGTTCCCGGGGTCGCCTCCTCCAGCCTTCACCCGATCCTTGGCCTCATCCCTCACCCTGTCAGCGCTCCAAGGACGGGAAGAGGTCGGCCGCTGCTTGTAGGCGCTGACCAGCGCCGCGGCATCGGGTGAAGGTTGGAGGGTGAGATCACCACAGGCCTCACGCCTGAATGTAGGTGTGTAGTCCATTCTGTACAACAGGAGAGAGCAAAATGAGCATGCACACGACTACACACACACACACACATACATAAATACATGCATACATACATGCATCCATACATACATACATGCATCCATACATGCATGCATGCATGCATGCATGCATGCATGCATGCATACATACATACATATATACATGCATGCACGCGCACACACACACACACACACACACACACACACACACACAGACATGCGCACACAAGTGTGATCTCTAGTAAAAAAAAAAAGCTGTCTAACGAAAGAAAAAGAAACACATGATTATAAACCGTGTTTCAGTTACTGAACGCTTATAACGACGTCGTACGCTGTGCATCGCGTTACTACAGTTGCAACAGACACCTGTTTAAGACCGAGACTGTGTAGCAGTAGCCACCCGATCGTACACTTTGTATTTTGCACACAAATTACAGAGATCACGTAGCTGGATGCATTTAATCACTCATTTTAATGAATTTATTTTGCACAGAAAAGACCGAGACTGTGTAGCAGTTGTACATTCAACCATCGATGTTTAACGGCAGATAAATAGTCAGCCTTCGTATTTTGCACAGAAGTTACAGAGATCGCGTAACTGGATGCATTTAATCACTCATTTTAATGAATTTTAAACGTGTCAGCTCACTATCCAGCTGGTCCGACAGCCGCATTTTGAACAGAAACGACGGATCGAGACGCAACCGAGCGGCGGTTTTAGCTAAATGACACGGTCGATCTTCGCACTTTAAATCTCCACTACAGGCTATCGAGACAGAGGGAGGAAAGAAATAAACTGCACATAAGACTTACCAGAAAGTAAGAAGTAAAAATGCAAAAATCGAAAGGATGTTGATCTATCGAAGAAAACCTTTAGCGCTAACTGACAGCGAGAAAGGGGGTGCGAACGTGATCAGCAACGAGGTAGCAACGGAGAGCCAATGAGAATTCGAGAAGCACATTGGAACAGGCCAATGGCGCTCTGCACGTTTTCTGTTATATATTGGAACAGGCCAATGAGAGGACGCAAGCACATTGGAACAAATTGGAACAAATTGGAACAGAAGATCGGTCTGCCAGAGGCGAAAGGATGACACGCAAATCCGTGAAGCGCTCCACATTTTGAAGAACCTGGAGAAATGGCACGGCAATCCTGCGGCTTTGACCTTCTGCCGACCGAGATTCGAGCCGGTACTGTTTTTATTCTCAAATCTGCTGGCTTGTCTCGTGGTCAAGGTCGATTGGCAGAAACAGCATAGGGTAGAAATACCACTTGCGACCGAGTGAATCAAGATAAGGCACTAGGGATATAGGTAAAGCAGTGTGATTGTCAGCAGGAATATACTATCCAATAGCACTACGCAAAGAGCCTATGTTTCAGCTGTGGTTTAAATATTGAAATCAGGAATATATCAGGACACCTCTCTCTGGAGCTAGGGATCGGTCCATGAACAATTGAACCATGCTTGCCAGAGCTGGCAAAACAACATGCAGCAGGGGTTGTAGAGGGTGGAACATGTAAGGACTTTTGTCCATTGCAGAGTTTTGTGTTGTAGACTGGAGTTTTCTTCAGTCCCGTCCCATACCTTTAATAGAATTCCCACCCCTTGACCTGGAGCCCCACCCACCATATTACCCATCCCACCCCACCCTGTCAGGTTTTGCCCCGCCCTCCATTTTGCCCTACTTCCTTTTCTGTGTCGGTATGGGGCAGGCTTCCTAACTATCTGCTTGGTCAAGTCATACTTACTGGGCACTTTAGGTATCTGACAATGTGCGTGTGTGTTTTAACTTTGTAACTGACTCTCTTGGCTGTTTTAGCTTGTAGGGTTACATTTTGAGGTATAAACATCAAAAAGGCTTGGGCTTGGTCTTGGGCTTGGGGGGTGGAGTTATTTAGGTCCATGCCTAAGGGGCGTGTCCTTCTTGATCTCTGAGGGATCATAGTGATACCAGAGGAATTTCTCAGACCTGCCCTTTTGCAGAGCCCTTTTCCTGGCACAAGGAGTTATAAGCACGCCCCTGCATATCGTCTACTGTGCTTGCTACGGCAGCACATATACTAAAATTGGATCGATACAGAGAAGATTAGCATGGCCCCTGCGAAAGGATGACACGCAAATCCGTGAAGCGCTCCACATTTTGGATAAATGGCACGGCAATCCTGCAGCGTTGACCTTCTGCCGACCGAGATTCGAGCCGGTACTGTTTTTATTCTCAAATCTGCTGGCTTGTCTCGTGGTCAAGGTCGATTGGCAGAAACAGCATAGGGTAGAAATACCACTTGCGACCGAGTGAATCAAGATAAGGCACTAGGGATATAGGTAAAGCAGTGTGATTGTCAGCAGGAATATACTATCCAATAGCACTACGCAAAGAGCCTATGTTTCAGCTGTGGTTTAAATATTGAAATCAGGAATATATCAGGACACCTCTCTCTGGAGCTAGGGATCGGTCCATGAACAATTGAACCATGCTTGCCAGAGCTGGCAAAACAACATGCAGCAGGGGTTGTAGAGGGTGGAACATGTAAGGACTTTTGTCCATTGCAGAGTTTTGTGTTGTAGACTGGAGTTTTCTTCAGTCCCGTCCCATACCTTTAATAGAATTCCCACCCCTTGACCTGGAGCCCCACCCACCATATTACCCATCCCACCCCACCCTGTCAGGTTTTGCCCCGCCCTCCATTTTGCCCTACTTCCTTTTCTGTGTCGGTATGGGGCAGGCTTCCTAACTATCTGCTTGGTCAAGTCATACTTACTGGGCACTTTAGGTATCTGACAATGTGCGTGTGTGTTTTAACTTTGTAACTGACTCTCTTGGCTGTTTTAGCTTGTAGGGTTACATTTTGAGGTATAAACATCAAAAAGGCTTGGGCTTGGTCTTGGTCTTGGGCTTGGGGGGTGGAGTTATTTAGGTCCATGCCTAAGGGGCGTGTCCTTCTTGATCTCTGAGGGATCATAGTGATACCAGAGGAATTTCTCAGACCTGCCCTTTTGCAGAGCCCTTTTCCTGGCACAAGGAGTTATAAGCACGCCCCTGCATATCGTCTACTGTGCTTGCTACGGCAGCACATATACTAAAATTGGATCGATACAGAGAAGATTAGCATGGCCCCTGCGAAAGGATGACACGCAAATCCATGAAGCGCTCCACATTTTGAAGAACCTGGAGAAATGGCACAGCAATCCTGCGGCGTTGACCTTCTGCCGACCGAGATTCGAGCCGGTACTGTTTTTATTCTCAAATCTGCTGGCTTGTCTCGTGGTCAAGGTCGATTGGCAGAAACAGCATAGGGTAGAAATACCACTTGCGACCGAGTGAATCAAGATAAGGCACTAGGGATATAGGTAAAGCAGTGTGATTGTCAGCAGGAATATACTATCCAATAGCACTACGCAAAGAGCCTATGTTTCAGCTGTGGTTTAAATATTGAAATCAGGAATATATCAGGACACCTCTCTCTGGAGCTAGGGATCGGTCCATGAACAATTGAACCATGCTTGCCAGAGCTGGCAAAACAACATGCAGCAGGGGTTGTAGAGGGTGGAACATGTAAGGACTTTTGTCCATTGCAGAGTTTTGTGTTGTAGACTGGAGTTTTCTTCAGTCCCGTCCCATACCTTTAATAGAATTCCCACCCCTTGACCTGGAGCCCCACCCACCATATTACCCATCCCACCCCACCCTGTCAGGTTTTGCCCCGCCCTCCATTTTGCCCTACTTCCTTTTCTGTGTCGGTATGGGGCAGGCTTCCTAACTATCTGCTTGGTCAAGTCATACTTACTGGGCACTTTAGGTATCTGACAATGTGCGTGTGTGTTTTAACTTTGTAACTGACTCTCTTGGCTGTTTTAGCTTGTAGGGTTACATTTTGAGGTATAAACATCAAAAAGGCTTGGGCTTGGTCTTGGGCTTGGGGGGTGGAGTTATTTAGGTCCATGCCTAAGGGGCGTGTCCTTCTTGATCTCTGAGGGATCATAGTGATACCAGAGGAATTTCTCAGACCTGCCCTTTTGCAGAGCCCTTTTCCTGGCACAAGGAGTTATAAGCACGCCCCTGCATATCGTCTACTGTGCTTGCTACGGCAGCACATATACTAAAATTGGATCGATACAGAGAAGATTAGCATGGCCCCTGCGAAAGGATGACACGCAAATCCGTGAAGCGCTCCACATTTTGGATAAATGGCACGGCAATCCTGCAGCGTTGACCTTCTGCCGACCGAGATTCGAGCCGGTACTGTTTTTATTCTCAAATCTGCTGGCTTGTCTCGTGGTCAAGGTCGATTGGCAGAAACAGCATAGGGTAGAAATACCACTTGCGACCGAGTGAATCAAGATAAGGCACTAGGGATATAGGTAAAGCAGTGTGATTGTCAGCAGGAATATACTATCCAATAGCACTACGCAAAGAGCCTATGTTTCAGCTGTGGTTTAAATATTGAAATCAGGAATATATCAGGACACCTCTCTCTGGAGCTAGGGATCGGTCCATGAACAATTGAACCATGCTTGCCAGAGCTGGCAAAACAACATGCAGCAGGGGTTGTAGAGGGTGGAACATGTAAGGACTTTTGTCCATTGCAGAGTTTTGTGTTGTAGACTGGAGTTTTCTTCAGTCCCGTCCCATACCTTTAATAGAATTCCCACCCCTTGACCTGGAGCCCCACCCACCATATTACCCATCCCACCCCACCCTGTCAGGTTTTGCCCCGCCCTCCATTTTGCCCTACTTCCTTTTCTGTGTCGGTATGGGGCAGGCTTCCTAACTATCTGCTTGGTCAAGTCATACTTACTGGGCACTTTAGGTATCTGACAATGTGCGTGTGTGTTTTAACTTTGTAACTGACTCTCTTGGCTGTTTTAGCTTGTAGGGTTACATTTTGAGGTATAAACATCAAAAAGGCTTGGGCTTGGTCTTGGTCTTGGGCTTGGGGGGTGGAGTTATTTAGGTCCATGCCTAAGGGGCGTGTCCTTCTTGATCTCTGAGGGATCATAGTGATACCAGAGGAATTTCTCAGACCTGCCCTTTTGCAGAGCCCTTTTCCTGGCACAAGGAGTTATAAGCACGCCCCTGCATATCGTCTACTGTGCTTGCTACGGCAGCACATATACTAAAATTGGATCGATACAGAGAAGATTAGCATGGCCCCTGCGAAAGGATGACACGCAAATCCGTGAAGCGCTCCACATTTTGAAGAACCTGGAGAAATGGCACAGCAATCCTGCGGCGTTGACCTTCTGCCGACCGAGATTCGAGCCGGTACTGTTTTTATTCTCAAATCTGCTGGCTTGTCTCGTGGTCAAGGTCGATTGGCAGAAACAGCATAGGGTAGAAATACCACTTGCGACCGAGTGAATCAAGATAAGGCACTAGGGATATAGGTAAAGCAGTGTGATTGTCAGCAGGAATATACTATCCAATAGCACTACGCAAAGAGCCTATGTTTCAGCTGTGGTTTAACTATTGAAATCAGGAATATATCAGGACACCTCTCTCTGGAGCTAGGGATCGGTCCATGAACAATTGAACCATGCTTGCCAGAGCTGGCAAAACAACATGCAGCAGGGGCTGTAGAGGGTGGAACATGTAAGGACTTTTGTCCATTGCAGAGTTTTGTGTTGTAGACTGGAGTTTTCTTCAGTCCCGTCCCATACCTTTAATAGAATTCCCACCCCTTGACCTGGAGCCCCACCCACCATATTACCCATCCCACCCCACCCTGTCAGGTTTTGCCCCGCCCTCCATTTTGCCCTACTTCCTTTTCTGTGTTGGTATGGGGCAGGCTTCCTAACTATCTGCTTGGTCAAGTCATACTTACTGGGCACTTTAGGTATCTGACAATGTGCGTGTGTGTTTTAACTTTGTAACTGACTCTCTTGGCTGTTTTAGCTTGTAGGGTTACATTTTGAGGTATAAACATCAAAAAGGCTTGGGCTTGGTCTTGGTCTTGGGCTTGGGCTTGGGGGATGGAGTTATTTAGGTCCATGCCTAAGGGGCGTGTCCTTCTTGATCTCTGAGGGATCATAATGATACCAGAGGAATTTCTCAGACCTGCCCTTTTGCAGAGCCCTTTTCCTGGCACAAGGAGTTATAAGCACGCCCCTGCATATCGTCTACTGTGCTTGCTACGGCAGCACATATACTAAAATTGGATCGATACAGAGAAGATTAGCATGGCCCCTGCGAAAGGATGACACGCAAATCCGTGAAGCGCTCCACATTTTGAAGAACCTGGAGAAATGGCACGGCAATCCTGCGGCTTTGACCTTCTGCCGACCGAGATTCGAGCCGGTACTGTTTTTATTCTCAAATCTGCTGGCTTGTCTCGTGGTCAAGGTCGATTGGCAGAAACAGCATAGGGTAGAAATACCACTTGCGACCGAGTGAATCAAGATAAGGCACTAGGGATATAGGTAAAGCAGTGTGATTGTCAGCAGGAATATACTATCCAATAGCACTACGCAAAGAGCCTATGTTTCAGCTGTGGTTTAAATATTGAAATCAGGAATATATCAGGACACCTCTCTCTGGAGCTAGGGATCGGTCCATGAACAATTGAACCATGCTTGCCAGAGCTGGCAAAACAACATGCAGCAGGGGTTGTAGAGGGTGGAACATGTAAGGACTTTTGTCCATTGCAGAGTTTTGTGTTGTAGACTGGAGTTTTCTTCAGTCCCGTCCCATACCTTTAATAGAATTCCCACCCCTTGACCTGGAGCCCCACCCACCATATTACCCATCCCACCCCACCCTGTCAGGTTTTGCCCCGCCCTCCATTTTGCCCTACTTCCTTTTCTGTGTCGGTATGGGGCAGGCTTCCTAACTATCTGCTTGGTCAAGTCATACTTACTGGGCACTTTAGGTATCTGACAATGTGCGTGTGTGTTTTAACTTTGTAACTGACTCTCTTGGCTGTTTTAGCTTGTAGGGTTACATTTTGAGGTATAAACATCAAAAAGGCTTGGGCTTGGTCTTGGGCTTGGGGGGTGGAGTTATTTAGGTCCATGCCTAAGGGGCGTGTCCTTCTTGATCTCTGAGGGATCATAGTGATACCAGAGGAATTTCTCAGACCTGCCCTTTTGCAGAGCCCTTTTCCTGGCACAAGGAGTTATAAGCACGCCCCTGCATATCGTCTACTGTGCTTGCTACGGCAGCACATATACTAAAATTGGATCGATACAGAGAAGATTAGCATGGCCCCTGCGAAAGGATGACACGCAAATCCGTGAAGCGCTCCACATTTTGGATAAATGGCACGGCAATCCTGCAGCGTTGACCTTCTGCCGACCGAGATTCGAGCCGGTACTGTTTTTATTCTCAAATCTGCTGGCTTGTCTCGTGGTCAAGGTCGATTGGCAGAAACAGCATAGGGTAGAAATACCACTTGCGACCGAGTGAATCAAGATAAGGCACTAGGGATATAGGTAAAGCAGTGTGATTGTCAGCAGGAATATACTATCCAATAGCACTACGCAAAGAGCCTATGTTTCAGCTGTGGTTTAAATATTGAAATCAGGAATATATCAGGACACCTCTCTCTGGAGCTAGGGATCGGTCCATGAACAATTGAACCATGCTTGCCAGAGCTGGCAAAACAACATGCAGCAGGGGTTGTAGAGGGTGGAACATGTAAGGACTTTTGTCCATTGCAGAGTTTTGTGTTGTAGACTGGAGTTTTCTTCAGTCCCGTCCCATACCTTTAATAGAATTCCCACCCCTTGACCTGGAGCCCCACCCACCATATTACCCATCCCACCCCACCCTGTCAGGTTTTGCCCCGCCCTCCATTTTGCCCTACTTCCTTTTCTGTGTCGGTATGGGGCAGGCTTCCTAACTATCTGCTTGGTCAAGTCATACTTACTGGGCACTTTAGGTATCTGACAATGTGCGTGTGTGTTTTAACTTTGTAACTGACTCTCTTGGCTGTTTTAGCTTGTAGGGTTACATTTTGAGGTATAAACATCAAAAAGGCTTGGGCTTGGTCTTGGTCTTGGGCTTGGGGGGTGGAGTTATTTAGGTCCATGCCTAAGGGGCGTGTCCTTCTTGATCTCTGAGGGATCATAGTGATACCAGAGGAATTTCTCAGACCTGCCCTTTTGCAGAGCCCTTTTCCTGGCACAAGGAGTTATAAGCACGCCCCTGCATATCGTCTACTGTGCTTGCTACGGCAGCACATATACTAAAATTGGATCGATACAGAGAAGATTAGCATGGCCCCTGCGAAAGGATGACACGCAAATCCGTGAAGCGCTCCACATTTTGGATAAATGGCACGGCAATCCTGCAGCGTTGACCTTCTGCCGACCGAGATTCGAGCCGGTACTGTTTTTATTCTCAAATCTGCTGGCTTGTCTCGTGGTCAAGGTCGATTGGCAGAAACAGCATAGGGTAGAAATACCACTTGCGACCGAGTGAATCAAGATAAGGCACTAGGGATATAGGTAAAGCAGTGTGATTGTCAGCAGGAATATACTATCCAATAGCACTACGCAAAGAGCCTATGTTTCAGCTGTGGTTTAAATATTGAAATCAGGAATATATCAGGACACCTCTCTCTGGAGCTAGGGATCGGTCCATGAACAATTGAACCATGCTTGCCAGAGCTGGCAAAACAACATGCAGCAGGGGTTGTAGAGGGTGGAACATGTAAGGACTTTTGTCCATTGCAGAGTTTTGTGTTATAGACTGGAGTTTTCTTCAGTCCCGTCCCATACCTTTAATAGAATTCCCACCCCTTGACCTGGAGCCCCACCCACCATATTACCCATCCCACCCCACCCTGTCAGGTTTTGCCCCGCCCTCCATTTTGCCCTACTTCCTTTTCTGTGTCGGTATGGGGCAGGCTTCCTAACTATCTGCTTGGTCAAGTCATACTTACTGGGCACTTTAGGTATCTGACAATGTGCGTGTGTGTTTTAACTTTGTAACTGACTCTCTTGGCTGTTTTAGCTTGTAGGGTTACATTTTGAGGTATAAACATCAAAAAGGCTTGGGCTTGGTCTTGGTCTTGGGCTTGGGGGGTGGAGTTATTTAGGTCCATGCCTAAGGGGCGTGTCCTTCTTGATCTCTGAGGGATCATAGTGATACCAGAGGAATTTCTCAGACCTGCCCTTTTGCAGAGCCCTTTTCCTGGCACAAGGAGTTATAAGCACGCCCCTGCATATCGTCTACTGTGCTTGCTACGGCAGCACATATACTAAAATTGGATCGATACAGAGAAGATTAGCATGGCCCCTGCGAAAGGATGACACGCAAATCCGTGAAGCGCTCCACATTTTGGATAAATGGCACGGCAATCCTGCAGCGTTGACCTTCTGCCGACCGAGATTCGAGCCGGTACTGTTTTTATTCTCAAATCTACTGGCTTGTCTCGTGGTCAAGGTCGATTGGCAGAAACAGCATAGGGTAGAAATACCACTTGCGACCGAGTGAATCAAGATAAGGCACTAGGGATATAGGTAAAGCAGTGTGATTGTCAGCAGGAATATACTATCCAATAGCACTACGCAAAGAGCCTATGTTTCAGCTGTGGTTTAAATATTGAAATCAGGAATATATCAGGACACCTCTCTCTGGAGCTAGGGATCGGTCCATGAACAATTGAACCATGCTTGCCAGAGCTGGCAAAACAACATGCAGCAGGGGTTGTAGAGGGTGGAACATGTAAGGACTTTTGTCCATTGCAGAGTTTTGTGTTATAGACTGGAGTTTTCTTCAGTCCCGTCCCATACCTTTAATAGAATTCCCACCCCTTGACCTGGAGCCCCACCCACCATATTACCCATCCCACCCCACCCTGTCAGGTTTTGCCCCGCCCTCCATTTTGCCCTACTTCCTTTTCTGTGTCGGTATGGGGCAGGCTTCCTAACTATCTGCTTGGTCAAGTCATACTTACTGGGCACTTTAGGTATCTGACAATGTGCGTGTGTGTTTTAACTTTGTAACTGACTCTCTTGGCTGTTTTAGCTTGTAGGGTTACATTTTGAGGTATAAACATCAAAAAGGCTTGGGCTTGGTCTTGGTCTTGGGCTTGGGGGGTGGAGTTATTTAGGTCCATGCCTAAGGGGCGTGTCCTTCTTGATCTCTGAGGGATCATAGTGATACCAGAGGAATTTCTCAGACCTGCCCTTTTGCAGAGCCCTTTTCCTGGCACAAGGAGTTATAAGCACGCCCCTGCATATCGTCTACTGTGCTTGCTACGGCAGCACATATCCTAAAATTGGATCGATACAGAGAAGATTAGCATGGCCCCTGCGAAAGGATGACACGCAAATCCGTGAAGCGCTCCACATTTTGGATAAATGGCACGGCAATCCTGCAGCGTTGACCTTCTGCCGACCGAGATTCGAGCCGGTACTGTTTTTATTCTCAAATCTACTGGCTTGTCTCGTGGTCAAGGTCGATTGGCAGAAACAGCATAGGGTAGAAATACCACTTGCGACCGAGTGAATCAAGATAAGGCACTAGGGATATAGGTAAAGCAGTGTGATTGTCAGCAGGAATATACTATCCAATAGCACTACGCAAAGAGCCTATGTTTCAGCTGTGGTTTAAATATTGAAATCAGGAATATATCAGGACACCTCTCTCTGGAGCTAGGGATCGGTCCATGAACAATTGAACCATGCTTGCCAGAGCTGGCAAAACAACATGCAGCAGGGGTTGTAGAGGGTGGAACATGTAAGGACTTTTGTCCATTGCAGAGTTTTGTGTTGTAGACTGGAGTTTTCTTCAGTCCCTTCCCATACCTTTAATAGAATTCCCACCCCTTGACCTGGAGCCCCACCCACCATATTACCCATCCCACCCCACCCTGTCAGGTTTTGCCCTGCCCTCCATTTTGCCCTACTTCCTTTTCTGTGTCGGTATGGGGCAGGCTTCCTAACTATCTGCTTGGTCAAGTCATACTTACTGGGCACTTTAGGTATCTGACAATGTGCGTGTGTGTTTTAACTTTGTAACTGACTCTCTTGGCTGTTTTAGCTTGTAGGGTTACATTTTGAGGTATAAACATCAAAAAGGCTTGGGCTTGGTCTTGGTCTTGGGCTTGGGGGGTGGAGTTATTTAGGTCCATGCCTAAGGGGCGTGTCCTTCTTGATCTCTGAGGGATCATAGTGATACCAGAGGAATTTCTCAGACCTGCCCTTTTGCAGAGCCCTTTTCCTGGCACAAGGAGTTATAAGCACGCCCCTGCATATCGTCTACTGTGCTTGCTACGGCAGCACATATACTAAAATTGGATCGATACAGAGAAGATTAGCATGGCCCCTGCGAAAGGATGACACGCAAATCCGTGAAGCGCTCCACATTTTGGATAAATGGCACGGCAATCCTGCAGCGTTGACCTTCTGCCGACCGAGATTCGAGCCGGTACTGTTTTTATTCTCAAATCTACTGGCTTGTCTCGTGGTCAAGGTCGATTGGCAGAAACAGCATAGGGTAGAAATACCACTTGCGACCGAGTGAATCAAGATAAGGCACTAGGGATATAGGTAAAGCAGTGTGATTGTCAGCAGGAATATACTATCCAATAGCACTACGCAAAGAGCCTATGTTTCAGCTGTGGTTTAAATATTGAAATCAGGAATATATCAGGACACCTCTCTCTGGAGCTAGGGATCGGTCCATGAACAATTGAACCATGCTTGCCAGAGCTGGCAAAACAACATGCAGCAGGGGTTGTAGAGGGTGGAACATGTAAGGACTTTTGTCCATTGCAGAGTTTTGTGTTGTAGACTGGAGTTTTCTTCAGTCCCGTCCCATACCTTTAATAGAATTCCCACCCCTTGACCTGGAGCCCCACCCACCATATTACCCATCCCACCCCACCCTGTCAGGTTTTGCCCCGCCCTCCATTTTGCCCTACTTCCTTTTCTGTGTCGGTATGGGGCAGGCTTCCTAACTATCTGCTTGGTCAAGTCATACTTACTGGGCACTTTAGGTATCTGACAATGTGCGTGTGTGTTTTAACTTTGTAACTGACTCTCTTGGCTGTTTTAGCTTGTAGGGTTACATTTTGAGGTATAAACATCAAAAAGGCTTGGGCTTGGTCTTGGTCTTGGGCTTGGGGGGTGGAGTTATTTAGGTCCATGCCTAAGGGGCGTGTCCTTCTTGATCTCTGAGGGATCATAGTGATACCAGAGGAATTTCTCAGACCTGCCCTTTTGCAGAGCCCTTTTCCTGGCACAAGGAGTTATAAGCACGCCCCTGCATATCGTCTACTGTGCTTGCTACGGCAGCACATATATTAAAATTGGATCGATACAGAGAAGATTAGCATGGCCCCTGCGAAAGGATGACACGCAAATCCGTGAAGCGCTCCACATTTTGGATAAATGGCACGGCAATCCTGCAGCGTTGACCTTCTGCCGACCGAGATTCGAGCCGGTACTGTTTTTATTCTCAAATCTACTGGCTTGTCTCGTGGTCAAGGTCGATTGGCAGAAACAGCATAGGGTAGAAATACCACTTGCGACCGAGTGAATCAAGATAAGGCACTAGGGATATAGGTAAAGCAGTGTGATTGTCAGCAGGAATATACTATCCAATAGCACTACGCAAAGAGCCTATGTTTCAGCTGTGGTTTAAATATTGAAATCAGGAATATATCAGGACACCTCTCTCTGGAGCTAGGGATCGGTCCATGAACAATTGAACCATGCTTGCCAGAGCTGGCAAAACAACATGCAGCAGGGGTTGTAGAGGGTGGAACATGTAAGGACTTTTGTCCATTGCAGAGTTTTGTGTTGTAGACTGGAGTTTTCTTCAGTCCCTTCCCATACCTTTAATAGAATTCCCACCCCTTGACCTGGAGCCCCACCCACCATATTACCCATCCCACCCCACCCTGTCAGGTTTTGCCCCGCCCTCCATTTTGCCCTACTTCCTTTTCTGTGTCGGTATGGGGCAGGCTTCCTAACTATCTGCTTGGTCAAGTCATACTTACTGGGCACTTTAGGTATCTGACAATGTGCGTGTGTGTTTTAACTTTGTAACTGACTCTCTTGGCTGTTTTAGCTTGTAGGGTTACATTTTGAGGTATAAACATCAAAAAGGCTTGGGCTTGGTCTTGGTCTTGGGCTTGGGCTTGGGGGGTGGAGTTATTTAGGTCCATGCCTAAGGGGCGTGTCCTTCTTGATCTCTGAGGGATCATAGTGATACCAGAGGAATTTCTCAGACCTGCCCTTTTGCAGAGCCCTTTTCCTGGCACAAGGAGTTATAAGCACGCCCCTGCATATCGTCTACTGTGCTTGCTACGGCAGCACATATACTAAAATTTGATCGATACAGAGAAGATTAGCATGGCCCCTGCGAAAGGATGACATGCAAATCCGTGAAGCGCTCCACATTTTGGATAAATGGCACGGCAATCCTGCAGCGTTGACCTTCTGCCGACCGAGATTCGAGCCGGTACTGTTTTTATTCTCAAATCTGCTGGCTTGTCTCGTGGTCAAGGTCGATTGGCAGAAACAGCATAGGGTAGAAATACCACTTGCGACCGAGTGAATCAAGATAAGGCACTAGGGATATAGGTAAAGCAGTGTGATTGTCAGCAGGAATATACTATCCAATAGCACTACGCAAAGAGCCTATGTTTCAGCTGTGGTTTAAATATTGAAATCAGGAATATATCAGGACACCTCTCTCTGGAGCTAGGGATCGGTCCATGAACAATTGAACCATGCTTGCCAGAGCTGGCAAAACAACATGCAGCAGGGGTTGTAGAGGGTGGAACATGTAAGGACTTTTGTCCATTGCAGAGTTTTGTGTTGTAGACTGGAGTTTTCTTCAGTCCCGTCCCATACCTTTAATAGAATTCCCACCCCTTGACCTGGAGCCCCACCCACCATATTACCCATCCCACCCCACCCTGTCAGGTTTTGCCCCGCCCTCCATTTTGCCCTACTTCCTTTTCTGTGTCGGTATGGGGCAGGCTTCCTAACTATCTGCTTGGTCAAGTCATACTTACTGGGCACTTTAGGTATCTGACAATGTGCGTGTGTGTTTTAACTTTGTAACTGACTCTCTTGGCTGTTTTAGCTTGTAGGGTTACATTTTGAGGTATAAACATCAAAAAGGCTTGGGCTTGGTCTTGGTCTTGGGCTTGGGCTTGGGGGGTGGAGTTATTTAGGTCCATGCCTAAGGGGCGTGTCCTTCTTGATCTCTGAGGGATCATAGTGATACCAGAGGAATTTCTCAGACCTGCCCTTTTGCAGAGCCCTTTTCCTGGCACAAGGAGTTATAAGCACGCCCCTGCATATCGTCTACTGTGCTTGCTACGGCAGCACATATACTAAAATTGGATCGATACAGAGAAGATTAGCATGGCCCCTGCGAAAGGATGACACGCAAATCCGTGAAGCGCTCCACATTTTGAAGAACCTGGAGAAATGGCACGGCAATCCTGCGGCGTTGACCTTCTGCCGACCGAGATTCGAGCCGGTACTGTTTTTATTCTCAAATCTGCTGGCTTGTCTCGTGGTCAAGGTCGATTGGCAGAAACAGCATAGGGTAGAAATACCACTTGTGACCGAGTGAATCAATATAAGGCACTAGGGATATAGGTAAAGCAGTGTGATTGTCAGCAGGAATATACTATCCAATAGCACTACGCAAAGAGCCTGTTTCAGCTGTGGTTTAAATATTGAAATCAGGAATATATCAGGACACCTCTCTCTGGAGCTAGGGATCGGTCCATGAACAATTGAACCATGCTTGCCAGAGCTGGCAAAACAACATGCAGCAGGGGTTGTAGAGGGTGGAACATGTAAGGACTTTTGTCCATTGCAGAGTTTTGTGTTGTAGACTGGAGTTTTCTTCAGTCCCGTCCCATACCTTTAATAGAATTCCCACCCCTTGACCTGGAGCCCCACCCACCATATTACCCATCCCACCCCACCCTGTCAGGTTTTGCCCCGCCCTCCATTTTGCCCTACTTCCTTTTCTGTGTCGGTATGGGGCAGGCTTCCTAACTATCTGCTTGGTCAAGTCATACTTACTGGGCACTTTAGGTATCTGACAATGTGCGTGTGTGTTTTAACTTTGTAACTGACTCTCTTGGCTGTTTTAGCTTGTAGGGTTACATTTTGAGGTATAAACATCAAAAAGGCTTGGGCTTGGTCTTGGTCTTGGGCTTGGGGGGTGGAGTTATTTAGGTCCATGCCTAAGGGGCGTGTCCTTCTTGATCTCTGAGGGATCATAGTGATACCAGAGGAATTTCTCAGACCTGCCCTTTTGCAGAGCCCTTTTCCTGGCACAAGGAGTTATAAGCACGCCCCTGCATATCGTCTACTGTGCTTGCTACGGCAGCACATATACTAAAATTGGATCGATACAGAGAAGATTAGCATGGCCCCTGCGAAAGGATGACACGCAAATCCGTGAAGCGCTCCACATTTTGGATAAATGGCACGGCAATCCTGCAGCGTTGACCTTCTGCCGACCGAGATTCGAGCCGGTACTGTTTTTATTCTCAAATCTACTGGCTTGTCTCGTGGTCAAGGTCGATTGGCAGAAACAGCATAGGGTAGAAATACCACTTGCGACCGAGTGAATCAAGATAAGGCACTAGGGATATAGGTAAAGCAGTGTGATTGTCAGCAGGAATATACTATCCAATAGCACTACGCAAAGAGCCTATGTTTCAGCTGTGGTTTAAATATTGAAATCAGGAATATATCAGGACACCTCTCTCTGGAGCTAGGGATCGGTCCATGAACAATTGAACCATGCTTGCCAGAGCTGGCAAAACAACATGCAGCAGGGGTTGTAGAGGGTGGAACATGTAAGGACTTTTGTCCATTGCAGAGTTTTGTGTTGTAGACTGGAGTTTTCTTCAGTCCCTTCCCATACCTTTAATAGAATTCCCACCCCTTGACCTGGAGCCCCACCCACCATATTACCCATCCCACCCCACCCTGTCAGGTTTTGCCCCGCCCTCCATTTTGCCCTACTTCCTTTTCTGTGTCGGTATGGGGCAGGCTTCCTAACTATCTGCTTGGTCAAGTCATACTTACTGGGCACTTTAGGTATCTGACAATGTGCGTGTGTGTTTTAACTTTGTAACTGACTCTCTTGGCTGTTTTAGCTTGTAGGGTTACATTTTGAGGTATAAACATCAAAAAGGCTTGGGCTTGGTCTTGGTCTTGGGCTTGGGCTTGGGGGGTGGAGTTATTTAGGTCCATGCCTAAGGGGCGTGTCCTTCTTGATCTCTGAGGGATCATAGTGATACCAGAGGAATTTCTCAGACCTGCCCTTTTGCAGAGCCCTTTTCCTGGCACAAGGAGTTATAAGCACGCCCCTGCATATCATCTACTGTGCTTGCTACGGCAGCACATATACTAAAATTGGATCGATACAGAGAAGATTAGCATGGCCCCTGCGAAAGGATGACACGCAAATCCGTGAAGCGCTCCACATTTTGGATAAATGGCACGGCAATCCTGCAGCGTTGACCTTCTGCCAACCGAGATTCGAGCCGGTACTGTTTTTATTCTCAAATCTACTGGCTTGTCTCGTGGTCAAGGTCGATTGGCAGAAACAGCATAGGGTAGAAATACCACTTGCGACCGAGTGAATCAAGATAAGGCACTAGGGATATAGGTAAAGCAGTGTGATTGTCAGCAGGAATATACTATCCAATAGCACTACGCAAAGAGCCTATGTTTCAGCTGTGGTTTAAATATTGAAATCAGGAATATATCAGGACACCTCTCTCTGGAGCTAGGGATCGGTCCATGAACAATTGAACCATGCTTGCCAGAGCTGGCAAAACAACATGCAGCAGGGGTTGTAGAGGGTGGAACATGTAAGGACTTTTGTCCATTGCAGAGTTTTGTGTTGTAGACTGGAGTTTTCTTCAGTCCCTTCCCATACCTTTAATAGAATTCCCACCCCTTGACCTGGAGCCCCACCCACCATATTACCCATCCCACCCCACCCTGTCAGGTTTTGCCCCGCCCTCCATTTTGCCCTACTTCCTTTTCTGTGTCGGTATGGGGCAGGCTTCCTAACTATCTGCTTGGTCAAGTCATACTTACTGGGCACTTTAGGTATCTGACAATGTGCGTGTGTGTTTTAACTTTGTAACTGACTCTCTTGGCTGTTTTAGCTTGTAGGGTTACATTTTGAGGTATAAACATCAAAAAGGCTTGGGCTTGGTCTTGGTCTTGGGCTTGGGCTTGGGGGGTGGAGTTATTTAGGTCCATGCCTAAGGGGCGTGTCCTTCTTGATCTCTGAGGGATCATAGTGATACCAGAGGAATTTCTCAGACCTGCCCTTTTGCAGAGCCCTTTTCCTGGCACAAGGAGTTATAAGCACGCCCCTGCATATCGTCTACTGTGCTTGCTACGGCAGCACATATACTAAAATTGGATCGATACAGAGAAGATTAGCATGGCCCCTGCGAAAGGATGACACGCAAATCCGTGAAGCGCTCCACATTTTGGATAAATGGCACGGCAATCCTGCGGCGTTGACCTTCTGCCGACCGAGATTCGAGCCGGTACTGTTTTTATTCTCAAATCTGCTGGCTTGTCTCGTGGTCAAGGTCGGTTGGCAGAAACAGCATAGGGTAGAAATACCACTTGCGACCGAGTGAATCAAGATAAGGCACTAGGGATATAGGTAAAGCAGTGTGATTGTCAGCAGGAATATACTATCCAATAGCACTACGCAAAGAGCCTATGTTTCAGCTGTGGTTTAAATATTGAAATCAGGAATATATCCGGACACCTCTCTCTGGAGCTAGGGATCGGTCCATGAACAATTGAACCATGCTTGCCAGAGCTGGCAAAACAACATGCAGCAGGGGTTGTAGAGGGTGGAACATGTAAGGACTTTTGTCCATTGCAGAGTTTTGTGTTGTAGACTGGAGTTTTCTTCAGTCCCGTCCCATACCTTTAATAGAATTCCCACCCCTTGACCTGGAGCCCCACCCACCATATTACCCATCCCACCCCACCCTGTCAGGTTTTGCCCCGCCCTCCATTTTGCCCTACTTCCTTTTCTGTGTCGGTATGGGGCAGGCTTCCTAACTATCTGCTTGGTCAAGTCATACTTACTGGGCACTTTAGGTATCTGACAATGTGCGTGTGTGTTTTAACTTTGTAACTGACTCTCTTGGCTGTTTTAGCTTGTAGGGTTACATTTTGAGGTATAAACATCAAAAAGGCTTGGGCTTGGTCTTGGTCTTGGGCTTGGGCTTGGGGGGTGGAGTTATTTAGGTCCATGCCTAAGGGGCGTGTCCTTCTTGATCTCTGAGGGATCATAGTGATACCAGAGGAATTTCTCAGACCTGCCCTTTTGCAGAGCCCTTTTCCTGGCACAAGGAGTTATAAGCACGCCCCTGCATATCGTCTACTGTGCTTGCTACGGCAGCACATATACTAAAATTGGATCGATACAGAGAAGATTAGCATGGCCCCTGCGAAAGGATGACACGCAAATCCGTGAAGCGCTCCACATTTTGAAGAACCTGGAGAAATGGCACGGCAATCCTGCGGCGTTGACCTTCTGCCGACCGAGATTCGAGCCGGTACTGTTTTTATTCTCAAATCTGCTGGCTTGTCTCGTGGTCAAGGTCGATTGGCAGAAACAGCATAGGGTAGAAATACCACTTGCGACCGAGTGAATCAAGATAAGGCACTAGGGATATAGGTAAAGCAGTGTGATTGTCAGCAGGAATATACTATCCAATAGCACTACGCAAAGAGCCTATGTTTCAGCTGTGGTTTAAATATTGAAATCAGGAATATATCAGGACACCTCTCTCTGGAGCTAGGGATCGGTCCATGAACAATTGAACCATGCTTGCCAGAGCTGGCAAAACAACATGCAGCAGGGGTTGTAGAGGGTGGAACATGTAAGGACTTTTGTCCATTGCAGAGTTTTGTGTTGTAGACTGGAGTTTTCTTCAGTCCCGTCCCATACCTTTAATAGAATTCCCACCCCTTGACCTGGAGCCCCACCCACCATATTACCCATCCCACCCCACCCTGTCAGGTTTTGCCCCGCCCTCCATTTTGCCCTACTTCCTTTTCTGTGTCGGTATGGGGCAGGCTTCCTAACTATCTGCTTGGTCAAGTCATACTTACTGGGCACTTTAGGTATCTGACAATGTGCGTGTGTGTTTTAACTTTGTAACTGACTCTCTTGGCTGTTTTAGCTTGTAGGGTTACATTTTGAGGTATAAACATCAAAAAGGCTTGGGCTTGGTCTTGGTCTTGGGCTTGGGCTTGGGGGGTGGAGTTATTTAGGTCCATGCCTAAGGGGCGTGTCCTTCTTGATCTCTGAGGGATCATAGTGATACCAGAGGAATTTCTCAGACCTGCCCTTTTGCAGAGCCCTTTTCCTGGCACAAGGAGTTATAAGCACGCCCCTGCATATCGTCTACTGTGCTTGCTACGGCAGCACATGTACTAAAATTGGATCGATACAGAGAAGATTAGCATGGCCCCTGCGAAAGGATGACACGCAAATCCGTGAAGCGCTCCACATTTTGGATAAATGGCACGGCAATCCTGCAGCGTTGACCTTCTGCCGACCGAGATTCGAGCCGGTACTGTTTTTATTCTCAAATCTGCTGGCTTGTCTCGTGGTCAAGGTCGATTGGCAGAAACAGCATAGGGTAGAAATACCACTTGCGACCGAGTGAATCAAGATAAGGCACTAGGGATATAGGTAAAGCAGTGTGATTGTCAGCAGGAATATACTATCCAATAGCACTACGCAAAGAGCCTATGTTTCAGCTGTGGTTTAAATATTGAAATCAGGAATATATCAGGACACCTCTCTCTGGAGCTAGGGATCGGTCCATGAACAATTGAACCATGCTTGCCAGAGCTGGCAAAACAACATGCAGCAGGGGTTGTAGAGGGTGGAACATGTAAGGACTTTTGTCCATTGCAGAGTTTTGTGTTGTAGACTGGAGTTTTCTTCAGTCCCGTCCCATACCTTTAATAGAATTCCCACCCCTTGACCTGGAGCCCCACCCACCATATTACCCATCCCACCCCACCCTGTCAGGTTTTGCCCCGCCCTCCATTTTGCCCTACTTCCTTTTCTGTGTCGGTATGGGGCAGGCTTCCTAACTATCTGCTTGGTCAAGTCATACTTACTGGGCACTTTAGGTATCTGACAATGTGCGTGTGTGTTTTAACTTTGTAACTGACTCTCTTGGCTGTTTTAGCTTGTAGGGTTACATTTTGAGGTATAAACATCAAAAAGGCTTGGGCTTGGTCTTGGTCTTGGGCTTGGGCTTGGGGGGTGGAGTTATTTAGGTCCATGCCTAAGGGGCGTGTCCTTCTTGATCTCTGAGGGATCATAGTGATACCAGAGGAATTTCTCAGACCTGCCCTTTTGCAGAGCCCTTTTCCTGGCACAAGGAGTTATAAGCACGCCCCTGCATATTGTCTACTGTGCTTGCTACGGCAGCACATATACTAAAATTGGATCGATACAGAGAAGATTAGCATGGCCCCTGCGAAAGGATGACACGCAAATCCGTGAAGCGCTCCACATTTTGAAGAACCTGGAGAAATGGCACAGCAATCCTGCGGCGTTGACCTTCTGCCGACCGAGATTCGAGCCGGTACTGTTTTTATTCTCAAATCTGCTGGCTTGTCTCGTGGTCAAGGTCGATTGGCAGAAACAGCATAGGGTAGAAATACCACTTGCGACCGAGTGAATCAAGATAAGGCACTAGGGATATAGGTAAAGCAGTGTGATTGTCAGCAGGAATATACTATCCAATAGCACTACGCAAAGAGCCTATGTTTCAGCTGTGGTTTAAATATTGAAATCAGGAATATATCAGGACACCTCTCTCTGGAGCTAGGGATCGGTCCATGAACAATTGAACCATGCTTGCCAGAGCTGGCAAAACAACATGCAGCAGGGGCTGTAGAGGGTGGAACATGTAAGGACTTTTGTCCATTGCAGAGTTTTGTGTTGTAGACTGGAGTTTTCTTCAGTCCCGTCCCATACCTTTAATAGAATTCCCACCCCTTGACCTGGAGCCCCACCCACCATATTACCCATCCCACCCCACCCTGTCAGGTTTTGCCCCGCCCTCCATTTTGCCCTACTTCCTTTTCTGTGTTGGTATGGGGCAGGCTTCCTAACTATCTGCTTGGTCAAGTCATACTTACTGGGCACTTTAGGTATCTGACAATGTGCGTGTGTGTTTTAACTTTGTAACTGACTCTCTTGGCTGTTTTAGCTTGTAGGGTTACATTTTGAGGTATAAACATCAAAAAGGCTTGGGCTTGGTCTTGGTCTTGGGCTTGGGCTTGGGGGATGGAGTTATTTAGGTCCATGCCTAAGGGGCGTGTCCTTCTTGATCTCTGAGGGATCATAATGATACCAGAGGAATTTCTCAGACCTGCCCTTTTGCAGAGCCCTTTTCCTGGCACAAGGAGTTATAAGCACGCCCCTGCATATCGTCTACTGTGCTTGCTACGGCAGCACATATACTAAAATTGGATCGATACAGAGAAGATTAGCATGGCCCCTGCGAAAGGATGACACGCAAATCCGTGAAGCGCTCCACATTTTGAAGAACCTGGAGAAATGGCACGGCAATCCTGCGGCTTTGACCTTCTGCCGACCGAGATTCGAGCCGGTACTGTTTTTATTCTCAAATCTGCTGGCTTGTCTCGTGGTCAAGGTCGATTGGCAGAAACAGCATAGGGTAGAAATACCACTTGCGACCGAGTGAATCAAGATAAGGCACTAGGGATATAGGTAAAGCAGTGTGATTGTCAGCAGGAATATACTATCCAATAGCACTACGCAAAGAGCCTATGTTTCAGCTGTGGTTTAAATATTGAAATCAGGAATATATCAGGACACCTCTCTCTGGAGCTAGGGATCGGTCCATGAACAATTGAACCATGCTTGCCAGAGCTGGCAAAACAACATGCAGCAGGGGTTGTAGAGGGTGGAACATGTAAGGACTTTTGTCCATTGCAGAGTTTTGTGTTGTAGACTGGAGTTTTCTTCAGTCCCGTCCCATACCTTTAATAGAATTCCCACCCCTTGACCTGGAGCCCCACCCACCATATTACCCATCCCACCCCACCCTGTCAGGTTTTGCCCCGCCCTCCATTTTGCCCTACTTCCTTTTCTGTGTCGGTATGGGGCAGGCTTCCTAACTATCTGCTTGGTCAAGTCATACTTACTGGGCACTTTAGGTATCTGACAATGTGCGTGTGTGTTTTAACTTTGTAACTGACTCTCTTGGCTGTTTTAGCTTGTAGGGTTACATTTTGAGGTATAAACATCAAAAAGGCTTGGGCTTGGTCTTGGGCTTGGGGGGTGGAGTTATTTAGGTCCATGCCTAAGGGGCGTGTCCTTCTTGATCTCTGAGGGATCATAGTGATACCAGAGGAATTTCTCAGACCTGCCCTTTTGCAGAGCCCTTTTCCTGGCACAAGGAGTTATAAGCACGCCCCTGCATATCGTCTACTGTGCTTGCTACGGCAGCACATATACTAAAATTGGATCGATACAGAGAAGATTAGCATGGCCCCTGCGAAAGGATGACACGCAAATCCGTGAAGCGCTCCACATTTTGGATAAATGGCACGGCAATCCTGCAGCGTTGACCTTCTGCCGACCGAGATTCGAGCCGGTACTGTTTTTATTCTCAAATCTGCTGGCTTGTCTCGTGGTCAAGGTCGATTGGCAGAAACAGCATAGGGTAGAAATACCACTTGCGACCGAGTGAATCAAGATAAGGCACTAGGGATATAGGTAAAGCAGTGTGATTGTCAGCAGGAATATACTATCCAATAGCACTACGCAAAGAGCCTATGTTTCAGCTGTGGTTTAAATATTGAAATCAGGAATATATCAGGACACCTCTCTCTGGAGCTAGGGATCGGTCCATGAACAATTGAACCATGCTTGCCAGAGCTGGCAAAACAACATGCAGCAGGGGTTGTAGAGGGTGGAACATGTAAGGACTTTTGTCCATTGCAGAGTTTTGTGTTGTAGACTGGAGTTTTCTTCAGTCCCGTCCCATACCTTTAATAGAATTCCCACCCCTTGACCTGGAGCCCCACCCACCATATTACCCATCCCACCCCACCCTGTCAGGTTTTGCCCCGCCCTCCATTTTGCCCTACTTCCTTTTCTGTGTCGGTATGGGGCAGGCTTCCTAACTATCTGCTTGGTCAAGTCATACTTACTGGGCACTTTAGGTATCTGACAATGTGCGTGTGTGTTTTAACTTTGTAACTGACTCTCTTGGCTGTTTTAGCTTGTAGGGTTACATTTTGAGGTATAAACATCAAAAAGGCTTGGGCTTGGTCTTGGTCTTGGGCTTGGGGGGTGGAGTTATTTAGGTCCATGCCTAAGGGGCGTGTCCTTCTTGATCTCTGAGGGATCATAGTGATACCAGAGGAATTTCTCAGACCTGCCCTTTTGCAGAGCCCTTTTCCTGGCACAAGGAGTTATAAGCACGCCCCTGCATATCGTCTACTGTGCTTGCTACGGCAGCACATATACTAAAATTGGATCGATACAGAGAAGATTAGCATGGCCCCTGCGAAAGGATGACACGCAAATCCGTGAAGCGCTCCACATTTTGGATAAATGGCACGGCAATCCTGCAGCGTTGACCTTCTGCCGACCGAGATTCGAGCCGGTACTGTTTTTATTCTCAAATCTGCTGGCTTGTCTCGTGGTCAAGGTCGATTGGCAGAAACAGCATAGGGTAGAAATACCACTTGCGACCGAGTGAATCAAGATAAGGCACTAGGGATATAGGTAAAGCAGTGTGATTGTCAGCAGGAATATACTATCCAATAGCACTACGCAAAGAGCCTATGTTTCAGCTGTGGTTTAAATATTGAAATCAGGAATATATCAGGACACCTCTCTCTGGAGCTAGGGATCGGTCCATGAACAATTGAACCATGCTTGCCAGAGCTGGCAAAACAACATGCAGCAGGGGTTGTAGAGGGTGGAACATGTAAGGACTTTTGTCCATTGCAGAGTTTTGTGTTGTAGACTGGAGTTTTCTTCAGTCCCGTCCCATACCTTTAATAGAATTCCCACCCCTTGACCTGGAGCCCCACCCACCATATTACCCATCCCACCCCACCCTGTCAGGTTTTGCCCCGCCCTCCATTTTGCCCTACTTCCTTTTCTGTGTCGGTATGGGGCAGGCTTCCTAACTATCTGCTTGGTCAAGTCATACTTACTGGGCACTTTAGGTATCTGACAATGTGCGTGTGTGTTTTAACTTTGTAACTGACTCTCTTGGCTGTTTTAGCTTGTAGGGTTACATTTTGAGGTATAAACATCAAAAAGGCTTGGGCTTGGTCTTGGTCTTGGGCTTGGGGGGTGGAGTTATTTAGGTCCATGCCTAAGGGGCGTGTCCTTCTTGATCTCTGAGGGATCATAGTGATACCAGAGGAATTTCTCAGACCTGCCCTTTTGCAGAGCCCTTTTCCTGGCACAAGGAGTTATAAGCACGCCCCTGCATATCGTCTACTGTGCTTGCTACGGCAGCACATATACTAAAATTGGATCGATACAGAGAAGATTAGCATGGCCCCTGCGAAAGGATGACATGCAAATCCGTGAAGCGCTCCACATTTTGGATAAATGGCACGGCAATCCTGCAGCGTTGACCTTCTGCCGACCGAGATTCGAGCCGGTACTGTTTTTATTCTCAAATCTACTGGCTTGTCTCGTGGTCAAGGTCGATTGGCAGAAACAGCATAGGGTAGAAATACCACTTGCGACCGAGTGAATCAAGATAAGGCACTAGGGATATAGGTAAAGCAGTGTGATTGTCAGCAGGAATATACTATCCAATAGCACTACGCAAAGAGCCTATGTTTCAGCTGTGGTTTAAATATTGAAATCAGGAATATATCAGGACACCTCTCTCTGGAGCTAGGGATCGGTCCATGAACAATTGAACCATGCTTGCCAGAGCTGGCAAAACAACATGCAGCAGGGGTTGTAGAGGGTGGAACATGTAAGGACTTTTGTCCATTGCAGAGTTTTGTGTTGTAGACTGGAGTTTTCTTCAGTCCCTTCCCATACCTTTAATAGAATTCCCACCCCTTGACCTGGAGCCCCACCCACCATATTACCCATCCCACCCCACCCTGTCAGGTTTTGCCCCGCCCTCCATTTTGCCCTACTTCCTTTTCTGTGTCGGTATGGGGCAGGCTTCCTAACTATCTGCTTGGTCAAGTCATACTTACTGGGCACTTTAGGTATCTGACAATGTGCGTGTGTGTTTTAACTTTGTAACTGACTCTCTTGGCTGTTTTAGCTTGTAGGGTTACATTTTGAGGTATAAACATCAAAAAGGCTTGGGCTTGGTCTTGGTCTTGGGCTTGGGGGGTGGAGTTATTTAGGTCCATGCCTAAGGGGCGTGTCCTTCTTGATCTCTGAGGGATCATAGTGATACCAGAGGAATTTCTCAGACCTGCCCTTTTGCAGAGCCCTTTTCCTGGCACAAGGAGTTATAAGCACGCCCCTGCATATCGTCTACTGTGCTTGCTACGGCAGCACATATACTAAAATTGGATCGATACAGAGAAGATTAGCATGGCCCCTGCGAAAGGATGACACGCAAATCCGTGAAGCGCTCCACATTTTGGATAAATGGCACGGCAATCCTGCGGCGTTGACCTTCTGCCGACCGAGATTCGAGCCGGTACTGTTTTTATTCTCAAATCTGCTGGCTTGTCTCGTGGTCAAGGTCGGTTGGCAGAAACAGCATAGGGTAGAAATACCACTTGCGACCGAGTGAATCAAGATAAGGCACTAGGGATATAGGTAAAGCAGTGTGATTGTCAGCAGGAATATACTATCCAATAGCACTACGCAAAGAGCCTATGTTTCAGCTGTGGTTTAAATATTGAAATCAGGAATATATCCGGACACCTCTCTCTGGAGCTAGGGATCGGTCCATGAACAATTGAACCATGCTTGCCAGAGCTGGCAAAACAACATGCAGCAGGGGTTGTAGAGGGTGGAACATGTAAGGACTTTTGTCCATTGCAGAGTTTTGTGTTGTAGACTGGAGTTTTCTTCAGTCCCGTCCCATACCTTTAATAGAATTCCCACCCCTTGACCTGGAGCCCCACCCACCATATTACCCATCCCACCCCACCCTGTCAGGTTTTGCCCCGCCCTCCATTTTGCCCTACTTCCTTTTCTGTGTCGGTATGGGGCAGGCTTCCTAACTATCTGCTTGGTCAAGTCATACTTACTGGGCACTTTAGGTATCTGACAATGTGCGTGTGTGTTTTAACTTTGTAACTGACTCTCTTGGCTGTTTTAGCTTGTAGGGTTACATTTTGAGGTATAAACATCAAAAAGGCTTGGGCTTGGTCTTGGTCTTGGGCTTGGGCTTGGGGGGTGGAGTTATTTAGGTCCATGCCTAAGGGGCGTGTCCTTCTTGATCTCTGAGGGATCATAGTGATACCAGAGGAATTTCTCAGACCTGCCCTTTTGCAGAGCCCTTTTCCTGGCACAAGGAGTTATAAGCACGCCCCTGCATATCGTCTACTGTGCTTGCTACGGCAGCACATATACTAAAATTGGATCGATACAGAGAAGATTAGCATGGCCCCTGCGAAAGGATGACACGCAAATCCGTGAAGCGCTCCACATTTTGAAGAACCTGGAGAAATGGCACGGCAATCCTGCGGCGTTGACCTTCTGCCGACCGAGATTCGAGCCGGTACTGTTTTTATTCTCAAATCTGCTGGCTTGTCTCGTGGTCAAGGTCGATTGGCAGAAACAGCATAGGGTAGAAATACCACTTGCGACCGAGTGAATCAAGATAAGGCACTAGGGATATAGGTAAAGCAGTGTGATTGTCAGCAGGAATATACTATCCAATAGCACTACGCAAAGAGCCTATGTTTCAGCTGTGGTTTAAATATTGAAATCAGGAATATATCAGGACACCTCTCTCTGGAGCTAGGGATCGGTCCATGAACAATTGAACCATGCTTGCCAGAGCTGGCAAAACAACATGCAGCAGGGGTTGTAGAGGGTGGAACATGTAAGGACTTTTGTCCATTGCAGAGTTTTGTGTTGTAGACTGGAGTTTTCTTCAGTCCCGTCCCATACCTTTAATAGAATTCCCACCCCTTGACCTGGAGCCCCACCCACCATATTACCCATCCCACCCCACCCTGTCAGGTTTTGCCCCGCCCTCCATTTTGCCCTACTTCCTTTTCTGTGTCGGTATGGGGCAGGCTTCCTAACTATCTGCTTGGTCAAGTCATACTTACTGGGCACTTTAGGTATCTGACAATGTGCGTGTGTGTTTTAACTTTGTAACTGACTCTCTTGGCTGTTTTAGCTTGTAGGGTTACATTTTGAGGTATAAACATCAAAAAGGCTTGGGCTTGGTCTTGGTCTTGGGCTTGGGCTTGGGGGGTGGAGTTATTTAGGTCCATGCCTAAGGGGCGTGTCCTTCTTGATCTCTGAGGGATCATAGTGATACCAGAGGAATTTCTCAGACCTGCCCTTTTGCAGAGCCCTTTTCCTGGCACAAGGAGTTATAAGCACGCCCCTGCATATCGTCTACTGTGCTTGCTACGGCAGCACATGTACTAAAATTGGATCGATACAGAGAAGATTAGCATGGCCCCTGCGAAAGGATGACACGCAAATCCGTGAAGCGCTCCACATTTTGGATAAATGGCACGGCAATCCTGCAGCGTTGACCTTCTGCCGACCGAGATTCGAGCCGGTACTGTTTTTATTCTCAAATCTGCTGGCTTGTCTCGTGGTCAAGGTCGATTGGCAGAAACAGCATAGGGTAGAAATACCACTTGCGACCGAGTGAATCAAGATAAGGCACTAGGGATATAGGTAAAGCAGTGTGATTGTCAGCAGGAATATACTATCCAATAGCACTACGCAAAGAGCCTATGTTTCAGCTGTGGTTTAAATATTGAAATCAGGAATATATCAGGACACCTCTCTCTGGAGCTAGGGATCGGTCCATGAACAATTGAACCATGCTTGCCAGAGCTGGCAAAACAACATGCAGCAGGGGTTGTAGAGGGTGGAACATGTAAGGACTTTTGTCCATTGCAGAGTTTTGTGTTGTAGACTGGAGTTTTCTTCAGTCCCGTCCCATACCTTTAATAGAATTCCCACCCCTTGACCTGGAGCCCCACCCACCATATTACCCATCCCACCCCACCCTGTCAGGTTTTGCCCCGCCCTCCATTTTGCCCTACTTCCTTTTCTGTGTCGGTATGGGGCAGGCTTCCTAACTATCTGCTTGGTCAAGTCATACTTACTGGGCACTTTAGGTATCTGACAATGTGCGTGTGTGTTTTAACTTTGTAACTGACTCTCTTGGCTGTTTTAGCTTGTAGGGTTACATTTTGAGGTATAAACATCAAAAAGGCTTGGGCTTGGTCTTGGTCTTGGGCTTGGGCTTGGGGGGTGGAGTTATTTAGGTCCATGCCTAAGGGGCGTGTCCTTCTTGATCTCTGAGGGATCATAGTGATACCAGAGGAATTTCTCAGACCTGCCCTTTTGCAGAGCCCTTTTCCTGGCACAAGGAGTTATAAGCACGCCCCTGCATATTGTCTACTGTGCTTGCTACGGCAGCACATATACTAAAATTGGATCGATACAGAGAAGATTAGCATGGCCCCTGCGAAAGGATGACACGCAAATCCGTGAAGCGCTCCACATTTTGAAGAACCTGGAGAAATGGCACAGCAATCCTGCGGCGTTGACCTTCTGCCGACCGAGATTCGAGCCGGTACTGTTTTTATTCTCAAATCTGCTGGCTTGTCTCGTGGTCAAGGTCGATTGGCAGAAACAGCATAGGGTAGAAATACCACTTGCGACCGAGTGAATCAAGATAAGGCACTAGGGATATAGGTAAAGCAGTGTGATTGTCAGCAGGAATATACTATCCAATAGCACTACGCAAAGAGCCTATGTTTCAGCTGTGGTTTAACTATTGAAATCAGGAATATATCAGGACACCTCTCTCTGGAGCTAGGGATCGGTCCATGAACAATTGAACCATGCTTGCCAGAGCTGGCAAAACAACATGCAGCAGGGGCTGTAGAGGGTGGAACATGTAAGGACTTTTGTCCATTGCAGAGTTTTGTGTTGTAGACTGGAGTTTTCTTCAGTCCCGTCCCATACCTTTAATAGAATTCCCACCCCTTGACCTGGAGCCCCACCCACCATATTACCCATCCCACCCCACCCTGTCAGGTTTTGCCCCGCCCTCCATTTTGCCCTACTTCCTTTTCTGTGTTGGTATGGGGCAGGCTTCCTAACTATCTGCTTGGTCAAGTCATACTTACTGGGCACTTTAGGTATCTGACAATGTGCGTGTGTGTTTTAACTTTGTAACTGACTCTCTTGGCTGTTTTAGCTTGTAGGGTTACATTTTGAGGTATAAACATCAAAAAGGCTTGGGCTTGGTCTTGGTCTTGGGCTTGGGCTTGGGGGATGGAGTTATTTAGGTCCATGCCTAAGGGGCGTGTCCTTCTTGATCTCTGAGGGATCATAATGATACCAGAGGAATTTCTCAGACCTGCCCTTTTGCAGAGCCCTTTTCCTGGCACAAGGAGTTATAAGCACGCCCCTGCATATCGTCTACTGTGCTTGCTACGGCAGCACATATACTAAAATTGGATCGATACAGAGAAGATTAGCATGGCCCCTGCGAAAGGATGACACGCAAATCCGTGAAGCGCTCCACATTTTGAAGAACCTGGAGAAATGGCACGGCAATCCTGCGGCTTTGACCTTCTGCCGACCGAGATTCGAGCCGGTACTGTTTTTATTCTCAAATCTGCTGGCTTGTCTCGTGGTCAAGGTCGATTGGCAGAAACAGCATAGGGTAGAAATACCACTTGCGACCGAGTGAATCAAGATAAGGCACTAGGGATATAGGTAAAGCAGTGTGATTGTCAGCAGGAATATACTATCCAATAGCACTACGCAAAGAGCCTATGTTTCAGCTGTGGTTTAAATATTGAAATCAGGAATATATCAGGACACCTCTCTCTGGAGCTAGGGATCGGTCCATGAACAATTGAACCATGCTTGCCAGAGCTGGCAAAACAACATGCAGCAGGGGTTGTAGAGGGTGGAACATGTAAGGACTTTTGTCCATTGCAGAGTTTTGTGTTGTAGACTGGAGTTTTCTTCAGTCCCGTCCCATACCTTTAATAGAATTCCCACCCCTTGACCTGGAGCCCCACCCACCATATTACCCATCCCACCCCACCCTGTCAGGTTTTGCCCCGCCCTCCATTTTGCCCTACTTCCTTTTCTGTGTCGGTATGGGGCAGGCTTCCTAACTATCTGCTTGGTCAAGTCATACTTACTGGGCACTTTAGGTATCTGACAATGTGCGTGTGTGTTTTAACTTTGTAACTGACTCTCTTGGCTGTTTTAGCTTGTAGGGTTACATTTTGAGGTATAAACATCAAAAAGGCTTGGGCTTGGTCTTGGGCTTGGGGGGTGGAGTTATTTAGGTCCATGCCTAAGGGGCGTGTCCTTCTTGATCTCTGAGGGATCATAGTGATACCAGAGGAATTTCTCAGACCTGCCCTTTTGCAGAGCCCTTTTCCTGGCACAAGGAGTTATAAGCACGCCCCTGCATATCGTCTACTGTGCTTGCTACGGCAGCACATATACTAAAATTGGATCGATACAGAGAAGATTAGCATGGCCCCTGCGAAAGGATGACACGCAAATCCGTGAAGCGCTCCACATTTTGGATAAATGGCACGGCAATCCTGCAGCGTTGACCTTCTGCCGACCGAGATTCGAGCCGGTACTGTTTTTATTCTCAAATCTGCTGGCTTGTCTCGTGGTCAAGGTCGATTGGCAGAAACAGCATAGGGTAGAAATACCACTTGCGACCGAGTGAATCAAGATAAGGCACTAGGGATATAGGTAAAGCAGTGTGATTGTCAGCAGGAATATACTATCCAATAGCACTACGCAAAGAGCCTATGTTTCAGCTGTGGTTTAAATATTGAAATCAGGAATATATCAGGACACCTCTCTCTGGAGCTAGGGATCGGTCCATGAACAATTGAACCATGCTTGCCAGAGCTGGCAAAACAACATGCAGCAGGGGTTGTAGAGGGTGGAACATGTAAGGACTTTTGTCCATTGCAGAGTTTTGTGTTGTAGACTGGAGTTTTCTTCAGTCCCGTCCCATACCTTTAATAGAATTCCCACCCCTTGACCTGGAGCCCCACCCACCATATTACCCATCCCACCCCACCCTGTCAGGTTTTGCCCCGCCCTCCATTTTGCCCTACTTCCTTTTCTGTGTCGGTATGGGGCAGGCTTCCTAACTATCTGCTTGGTCAAGTCATACTTACTGGGCACTTTAGGTATCTGACAATGTGCGTGTGTGTTTTAACTTTGTAACTGACTCTCTTGGCTGTTTTAGCTTGTAGGGTTACATTTTGAGGTATAAACATCAAAAAGGCTTGGGCTTGGTCTTGGTCTTGGGCTTGGGGGGTGGAGTTATTTAGGTCCATGCCTAAGGGGCGTGTCCTTCTTGATCTCTGAGGGATCATAGTGATACCAGAGGAATTTCTCAGACCTGCCCTTTTGCAGAGCCCTTTTCCTGGCACAAGGAGTTATAAGCACGCCCCTGCATATCGTCTACTGTGCTTGCTACGGCAGCACATATACTAAAATTGGATCGATACAGAGAAGATTAGCATGGCCCCTGCGAAAGGATGACACGCAAATCCGTGAAGCGCTCCACATTTTGGATAAATGGCACGGCAATCCTGCAGCGTTGACCTTCTGCCGACCGAGATTCGAGCCGGTACTGTTTTTATTCTCAAATCTACTGGCTTGTCTCGTGGTCAAGGTCGATTGGCAGAAACAGCATAGGGTAGAAATACCACTTGCGACCGAGTGAATCAAGATAAGGCACTAGGGATATAGGTAAAGCAGTGTGATTGTCAGCAGGAATATACTATCCAATAGCACTACGCAAAGAGCCTATGTTTCAGCTGTGGTTTAAATATTGAAATCAGGAATATATCAGGACACCTCTCTCTGGAGCTAGGGATCGGTCCATGAACAATTGAACCATGCTTGCCAGAGCTGGCAAAACAACATGCAGCAGGGGTTGTAGAGGGTGGAACATGTAAGGACTTTTGTCCATTGCAGAGTTTTGTGTTGTAGACTGGAGTTTTCTTCAGTCCCTTCCCATACCTTTAATAGAATTCCCACCCCTTGACCTGGAGCCCCACCCACCATATTACCCATCCCACCCCACCCTGTCAGGTTTTGCCCTGCCCTCCATTTTGCCCTACTTCCTTTTCTGTGTCGGTATGGGGCAGGCTTCCTAACTATCTGCTTGGTCAAGTCATACTTACTGGGCACTTTAGGTATCTGACAATGTGCGTGTGTGTTTTAACTTTGTAACTGACTCTCTTGGCTGTTTTAGCTTGTAGGGTTACATTTTGAGGTATAAACATCAAAAAGGCTTGGGCTTGGTCTTGGTCTTGGGCTTGGGGGGTGGAGTTATTTAGGTCCATGCCTAAGGGGCGTGTCCTTCTTGATCTCTGAGGGATCATAGTGATACCAGAGGAATTTCTCAGACCTGCCCTTTTGCAGAGCCCTTTTCCTGGCACAAGGAGTTATAAGCACGCCCCTGCATATCCTCTACTGTGCTTGCTACGGCAGCACATATACTAAAATTGGATCGATACAGAGAAGATTAGCATGGCCCCTGCGAAAGGATGACACGCAAATCCGTGAAGCGCTCCACATTTTGGATAAATGGCACGGCAATCCTGCAGCGTTGACCTTCTGCCGACCGAGATTCGAGCCGGTACTGTTTTTATTCTCAAATCTGCTGGCTTGTCTCGTGGTCAAGGTCGATTGGCAGAAACAGCATAGGGTAGAAATACCACTTGCGACCGAGTGAATCAAGATAAGGCACTAGGGATATAGGTAAAGCAGTGTGATTGTCAGCAGGAATATACTATCCAATAGCACTACGCAAAGAGCCTATGTTTCAGCTGTGGTTTAAATATTGAAATCAGGAATATATCAGGACACCTCTCTCTGGAGCTAGGGATCGGTCCATGAACAATTGAACCATGCTTGCCAGAGCTGGCAAAACAACATGCAGCAGGGGTTGTAGAGGGTGGAACATGTAAGGACTTTTGTCCATTGCAGAGTTTTGTGTTGTAGACTGGAGTTTTCTTCAGTCCCGTCCCATACCTTTAATAGAATTCCCACCCCTTGACCTGGAGCCCCACCCACCATATTACCCATCCCACCCCACCCTGTCAGGTTTTGCCCCGCCCTCCATTTTGCCCTACTTCCTTTTCTGTGTCGGTATGGGGCAGGCTTCCTAACTATCTGCTTGGTCAAGTCATACTTACTGGGCACTTTAGGTATCTGACAATGTGCGTGTGTGTTTTAACTTTGTAACTGACTCTCTTGGCTGTTTTAGCTTGTAGGGTTACATTTTGAGGTATAAACATCAAAAAGGCTTGGGCTTGGTCTTGGTCTTGGGCTTGGGGGGTGGAGTTATTTAGGTCCATGCCTAAGGGGCGTGTCCTTCTTGATCTCTGAGGGATCATAGTGATACCAGAGGAATTTCTCAGACCTGCCCTTTTGCAGAGCCCTTTTCCTGGCACAAGGAGTTATAAGCACGCCCCTGCATATCGTCTACTGTGCTTGCTACGGCAGCACATATACTAAAATTGGATCGATACAGAGAAGATTAGCATGGCCCCTGCGAAAGGATGACACGCAAATCCGTGAAGCGCTCCACATTTTGGATAAATGGCACGGCAATCCTGCAGCGTTGACCTTCTGCCGACCGAGATTCGAGCCGGTACTGTTTTTATTCTCAAATCTACTGGCTTGTCTCGTGGTCAAGGTCGATTGGCAGAAACAGCATAGGGTAGAAATACCACTTGCGACCGAGTGAATCAAGATAAGGCACTAGGGATATAGGTAAAGCAGTGTGATTGTCAGCAGGAATATACTATCCAATAGCACTACGCAAAGAGCCTATGTTTCAGCTGTGGTTTAAATATTGAAATCAGGAATATATCAGGACACCTCTCTCTGGAGCTAGGGATCGGTCCATGAACAATTGAACCATGCTTGCCAGAGCTGGCAAAACAACATGCAGCAGGGGTTGTAGAGGGTGGAACATGTAAGGACTTTTGTCCATTGCAGAGTTTTGTGTTGTAGACTGGAGTTTTCTTCAGTCCCGTCCCATACCTTTAATAGAATTCCCACCCCTTGACCTGGAGCCCCACCCACCATATTACCCATCCCACCCCACCCTGTCAGGTTTTGCCCCGCCCTCCATTTTGCCCTACTTCCTTTTCTGTGTCGGTATGGGGCAGGCTTCCTAACTATCTGCTTGGTCAAGTCATACTTACTGGGCACTTTAGGTATCTGACAATGTGCGTGTGTGTTTTAACTTTGTAACTGACTCTCTTGGCTGTTTTAGCTTGTAGGGTTACATTTTGAGGTATAAACATCAAAAAGGCTTGGGCTTGGTCTTGGTCTTGGGCTTGGGGGGTGGAGTTATTTAGGTCCATGCCTAAGGGGCGTGTCCTTCTTGATCTCTGAGGGATCATAGTGATACCAGAGGAATTTCTCAGACCTGCCCTTTTGCAGAGCCCTTTTCCTGGCACAAGGAGTTATAAGCACGCCCCTGCATATCGTCTACTGTGCTTGCTACGGCAGCACATATATTAAAATTGGATCGATACAGAGAAGATTAGCATGGCCCCTGCGAAAGGATGACACGCAAATCCGTGAAGCGCTCCACATTTTGGATAAATGGCACGGCAATCCTGCAGCGTTGACCTTCTGCCGACCGAGATTCGAGCCGGTACTGTTTTTATTCTCAAATCTACTGGCTTGTCTCGTGGTCAAGGTCGATTGGCAGAAACAGCATAGGGTAGAAATACCACTTGCGACCGAGTGAATCAAGATAAGGCACTAGGGATATAGGTAAAGCAGTGTGATTGTCAGCAGGAATATACTATCCAATAGCACTACGCAAAGAGCCTATGTTTCAGCTGTGGTTTAAATATTGAAATCAGGAATATATCAGGACACCTCTCTCTGGAGCTAGGGATCGGTCCATGAACAATTGAACCATGCTTGCCAGAGCTGGCAAAACAACATGCAGCAGGGGTTGTAGAGGGTGGAACATGTAAGGACTTTTGTCCATTGCAGAGTTTTGTGTTGTAGACTGGAGTTTTCTTCAGTCCCTTCCCATACCTTTAATAGAATTCCCACCCCTTGACCTGGAGCCCCACCCACCATATTACCCATCCCACCCCACCCTGTCAGGTTTTGCCCCGCCCTCCATTTTGCCCTACTTCCTTTTCTGTGTCGGTATGGGGCAGGCTTCCTAACTATCTGCTTGGTCAAGTCATACTTACTGGGCACTTTAGGTATCTGACAATGTGCGTGTGTGTTTTAACTTTGTAACTGACTCTCTTGGCTGTTTTAGCTTGTAGGGTTACATTTTGAGGTATAAACATCAAAAAGGCTTGGGCTTGGTCTTGGTCTTGGGCTTGGGCTTGGGGGGTGGAGTTATTTAGGTCCATGCCTAAGGGGCGTGTCCTTCTTGATCTCTGAGGGATCATAGTGATACCAGAGGAATTTCTCAGACCTGCCCTTTTGCAGAGCCCTTTTCCTGGCACAAGGAGTTATAAGCACGCCCCTGCATATCGTCTACTGTGCTTGCTACGGCAGCACATATACTAAAATTTGATCGATACAGAGAAGATTAGCATGGCCCCTGCGAAAGGATGACATGCAAATCCGTGAAGCGCTCCACATTTTGGATAAATGGCACGGCAATCCTGCAGCGTTGACCTTCTGCCGACCGAGATTCGAGCCGGTACTGTTTTTATTCTCAAATCTGCTGGCTTGTCTCGTGGTCAAGGTCGATTGGCAGAAACAGCATAGGGTAGAAATACCACTTGCGACCGAGTGAATCAAGATAAGGCACTAGGGATATAGGTAAAGCAGTGTGATTGTCAGCAGGAATATACTATCCAATAGCACTACGCAAAGAGCCTATGTTTCAGCTGTGGTTTAAATATTGAAATCAGGAATATATCAGGACACCTCTCTCTGGAGCTAGGGATCGGTCCATGAACAATTGAACCATGCTTGCCAGAGCTGGCAAAACAACATGCAGCAGGGGTTGTAGAGGGTGGAACATGTAAGGACTTTTGTCCATTGCAGAGTTTTGTGTTGTAGACTGGAGTTTTCTTCAGTCCCGTCCCATACCTTTAATAGAATTCCCACCCCTTGACCTGGAGCCCCACCCACCATATTACCCATCCCACCCCACCCTGTCAGGTTTTGCCCCGCCCTCCATTTTGCCCTACTTCCTTTTCTGTGTCGGTATGGGGCAGGCTTCCTAACTATCTGCTTGGTCAAGTCATACTTACTGGGCACTTTAGGTATCTGACAATGTGCGTGTGTGTTTTAACTTTGTAACTGACTCTCTTGGCTGTTTTAGCTTGTAGGGTTACATTTTGAGGTATAAACATCAAAAAGGCTTGGGCTTGGTCTTGGTCTTGGGCTTGGGCTTGGGGGGTGGAGTTATTTAGGTCCATGCCTAAGGGGCGTGTCCTTCTTGATCTCTGAGGGATCATAGTGATACCAGAGGAATTTCTCAGACCTGCCCTTTTGCAGAGCCCTTTTCCTGGCACAAGGAGTTATAAGCACGCCCCTGCATATCGTCTACTGTGCTTTGCTACGGCAGCACATATACTAAAATTGGATCGATACAGAGAAGATTAGCATGGCCCCTGCGAAAGGATGACACGCAAATCCGTGAAGCGCTCCACATTTTGAAGAACCTGGAGAAATGGCACGGCAATCCTGCGGCGTTGACCTTCTGCCGACCGAGATTCGAGCCGGTACTGTTTTTATTCTCAAATCTGCTGGCTTGTCTCGTGGTCAAGGTCGATTGGCAGAAACAGCATAGGGTAGAAATACCACTTGTGACCGAGTGAATCAATATAAGGCACTAGGGATATAGGTAAAGCAGTGTGATTGTCAGCAGGAATATACTATCCAATAGCACTACGCAAAGAGCCTGTTTCAGCTGTGGTTTAAATATTGAAATCAGGAATATATCAGGACACCTCTCTCTGGAGCTAGGGATCGGTCCATGAACAATTGAACCATGCTTGCCAGAGCTGGCAAAACAACATGCAGCAGGGGTTGTAGAGGGTGGAACATGTAAGGACTTTTGTCCATTGCAGAGTTTTGTGTTGTAGACTGGAGTTTTCTTCAGTCCCGTCCCATACCTTTAATAGAATTCCCACCCCTTGACCTGGAGCCCCACCCACCATATTACCCATCCCACCCCACCCTGTCAGGTTTTGCCCCGCCCTCCATTTTGCCCTACTTCCTTTTCTGTGTCGGTATGGGGCAGGCTTCCTAACTATCTGCTTGGTCAAGTCATACTTACTGGGCACTTTAGGTATCTGACAATGTGCGTGTGTGTTTTAACTTTGTAACTGACTCTCTTGGCTGTTTTAGCTTGTAGGGTTACATTTTGAGGTATAAACATCAAAAAGGCTTGGGCTTGGTCTTGGTCTTGGGCTTGGGGGGTGGAGTTATTTAGGTCCATGCCTAAGGGGCGTGTCCTTCTTGATCTCTGAGGGATCATAGTGATACCAGAGGAATTTCTCAGACCTGCCCTTTTGCAGAGCCCTTTTCCTGGCACAAGGAGTTATAAGCACGCCCCTGCATATCGTCTACTGTGCTTGCTACGGCAGCACATATACTAAAATTGGATCGATACAGAGAAGATTAGCATGGCCCCTGCGAAAGGATGACACGCAAATCCGTGAAGCGCTCCACATTTTGGATAAATGGCACGGCAATCCTGCAGCGTTGACCTTCTGCCGACCGAGATTCGAGCCGGTACTGTTTTTATTCTCAAATCTACTGGCTTGTCTCGTGGTCAAGGTCGATTGGCAGAAACAGCATAGGGTAGAAATACCACTTGCGACCGAGTGAATCAAGATAAGGCACTAGGGATATAGGTAAAGCAGTGTGATTGTCAGCAGGAATATACTATCCAATAGCACTACGCAAAGAGCCTATGTTTCAGCTGTGGTTTAAATATTGAAATCAGGAATATATCAGGACACCTCTCTCTGGAGCTAGGGATCGGTCCATGAACAATTGAACCATGCTTGCCAGAGCTGGCAAAACAACATGCAGCAGGGGTTGTAGAGGGTGGAACATGTAAGGACTTTTGTCCATTGCAGAGTTTTGTGTTGTAGACTGGAGTTTTCTTCAGTCCCTTCCCATACCTTTAATAGAATTCCCACCCCTTGACCTGGAGCCCCACCCACCATATTACCCATCCCACCCCACCCTGTCAGGTTTTGCCCCGCCCTCCATTTTGCCCTACTTCCTTTTCTGTGTCGGTATGGGGCAGGCTTCCTAACTATCTGCTTGGTCAAGTCATACTTACTGGGCACTTTAGGTATCTGACAATGTGCGTGTGTGTTTTAACTTTGTAACTGACTCTCTTGGCTGTTTTAGCTTGTAGGGTTACATTTTGAGGTATAAACATCAAAAAGGCTTGGGCTTGGTCTTGGTCTTGGGCTTGGGCTTGGGGGGTGGAGTTATTTAGGTCCATGCCTAAGGGGCGTGTCCTTCTTGATCTCTGAGGGATCATAGTGATACCAGAGGAATTTCTCAGACCTGCCCTTTTGCAGAGCCCTTTTCCTGGCACAAGGAGTTATAAGCACGCCCCTGCATATCGTCTACTGTGCTTGCTACGGCAGCACATGTACTAAAATTGGATCGATACAGAGAAGATTAGCATGGCCCCTGCGAAAGGATGACACGCAAATCCGTGAAGCGCTCCACATTTTGGATAAATGGCACGGCAATCCTGCAGCGTTGACCTTCTGCCGACCGAGATTCGAGCCGGTACTGTTTTTATTCTCAAATCTGCTGGCTTGTCTCGTGGTCAAGGTCGATTGGCAGAAACAGCATAGGGTAGAAATACCACTTGCGACCGAGTGAATCAAGATAAGGCACTAGGGATATAGGTAAAGCAGTGTGATTGTCAGCAGGAATATACTATCCAATAGCACTACGCAAAGAGCCTATGTTTCAGCTGTGGTTTAAATATTGAAATCAGGAATATATCAGGACACCTCTCTCTGGAGCTAGGGATCGGTCCATGAACAATTGAACCATGCTTGCCAGAGCTGGCAAAACAACATGCAGCAGGGGTTGTAGAGGGTGGAACATGTAAGGACTTTTGTCCATTGCAGAGTTTTGTGTTGTAGACTGGAGTTTTCTTCAGTCCCGTCCCATACCTTTAATAGAATTCCCACCCCTTGACCTGGAGCCCCACCCACCATATTACCCATCCCACCCCACCCTGTCAGGTTTTGCCCCGCCCTCCATTTTGCCCTACTTCCTTTTCTGTGTCGGTATGGGGCAGGCTTCCTAACTATCTGCTTGGTCAAGTCATACTTACTGGGCACTTTAGGTATCTGACAATGTGCGTGTGTGTTTTAACTTTGTAACTGACTCTCTTGGCTGTTTTAGCTTGTAGGGTTACATTTTGAGGTATAAACATCAAAAAGGCTTGGGCTTGGTCTTGGTCTTGGGCTTGGGCTTGGGGGGTGGAGTTATTTAGGTCCATGCCTAAGGGGCGTGTCCTTCTTGATCTCTGAGGGATCATAGTGATACCAGAGGAATTTCTCAGACCTGCCCTTTTGCAGAGCCCTTTTCCTGGCACAAGGAGTTATAAGCACGCCCCTGCATATCGTCTACTGTGCTTGCTACGGCAGCACATATACTAAAATTGGATCGATACAGAGAAGATTAGCATGGCCCCTGCAAAAGGATGACACGCAAATCCGTGAAGCGCTCCACATTTTGAAGAACCTGGAGAAATGGCACGGCAATCCTGCGGCGTTGACCTTCTGCCGACCGAGATTCGAGCCGGTACTGTTTTTATTCTCAAATCTGCTGGCTTGTCTCGTGGTCAAGGTCGATTGGCAGAAACAGCATAGGGTAGAAATACCACTTGCGACCGAGTGAATCAAGATAAGGCACTAGGGATATAGGTAAAGCAGTGTGATTGTCAGCAGGAATATACTATCCAATAGCACTACGCAAAGAGCCTATGTTTCAGCTGTGGTTTAAATATTGAAATCAGGAATATATCAGGACACCTCTCTCTGGAGCTAGGGATCGGTCCATGAACAATTGAACCATGCTTGCCAGAGCTGGCAAAACAACATGCAGCAGGGGTTGTAGAGGGTGGAACATGTAAGGACTTTTGTCCATTGCAGAGTTTTGTGTTGTAGACTGGAGTTTTCTTCAGTCCCGTCCCATACCTTTAATAGAATTCCCACCCCTTGACCTGGAGCCCCACCCACCATATTACCCATCCCACCCCACCCTGTCAGGTTTTGCCCCGCCCTCCATTTTGCCCTACTTCCTTTTCTGTGTCGGTATGGGGCAGGCTTCCTAACTATCTGCTTGGTCAAGTCATACTTACTGGGCACTTTAGGTATCTGACAATGTGCGTGTGTGTTTTAACTTTGTAACTGACTCTCTTGGCTGTTTTAGCTTGTAGGGTTACATTTTGAGGTATAAACATCAAAAAGGCTTGGGCTTGGTCTTGGTCTTGGGCTTGGGCTTGGGGGGTGGAGTTATTTAGGTCCATGCCTAAGGGGCGTGTCCTTCTTGATCTCTGAGGGATCATAGTGATACCAGAGGAATTTCTCAGACCTGCCCTTTTGCAGAGCCCTTTTCCTGGCACAAGGAGTTATAAGCACGCCCCTGCATATCGTCTACTGTGCTTTGCTACGGCAGCACATATACTAAAATTGGATCGATACAGAGAAGATTAGCATGGCCCCTGCGAAAGGATGACACGCAAATCCGTGAAGCGCTCCACATTTTGAAGAACCTGGAGAAATGGCACGGCAATCCTGCGGCGTTGACCTTCTGCCGACCGAGATTCGAGCCGGTACTGTTTTTATTCTCAAATCTGCTGGCTTGTCTCGTGGTCAAGGTCGATTGGCAGAAACAGCATAGGGTAGAAATACCACTTGTGACCGAGTGAATCAATATAAGGCACTAGGGATATAGGTAAAGCAGTGTGATTGTCAGCAGGAATATACTATCCAATAGCACTACGCAAAGAGCCTGTTTCAGCTGTGGTTTAAATATTGAAATCAGGAATATATCAGGACACCTCTCTCTGGAGCTAGGGATCGGTCCATGAACAATTGAACCATGCTTGCCAGAGCTGGCAAAACAACATGCAGCAGGGGTTGTAGAGGGTGGAACATGTAAGGACTTTTGTCCATTGCAGAGTTTTGTGTTATAGACTGGAGTTTTCTTCAGTCCCGTCCCATACCTTTAATAGAATTCCCACCCCTTGACCTGGAGCCCCACCCACCATATTACCCATCCCACCCCACCCTGTCAGGTTTTGCCCCGCCCTCCATTTTGCCCTACTTCCTTTTCTGTGTCGGTATGGGGCAGGCTTCCTAACTATCTGCTTGGTCAAGTCATACTTACTGGGCACTTTAGGTATCTGACAATGTGCGTGTGTGTTTTAACTTTGTAACTGACTCTCTTGGCTGTTTTAGCTTGTAGGGTTACATTTTGAGGTATAAACATCAAAAAGGCTTGGGCTTGGTCTTGGTCTTGGGCTTGGGGGGTGGAGTTATTTAGGTCCATGCCTAAGGGGCGTGTCCTTCTTGATCTCTGAGGGATCATAGTGATACCAGAGGAATTTCTCAGACCTGCCCTTTTGCAGAGCCCTTTTCCTGGCACAAGGAGTTATAAGCACGCCCCTGCATATCGTCTACTGTGCTTGCTACGGCAGCACATGTACTAAAATTGGATCGATACAGAGAAGATTAGCATGGCCCCTGCGAAAGGATGACACGCAAATCCGTGAAGCGCTCCACATTTTGGATAAATGGCACGGCAATCCTGCAGCGTTGACCTTCTGCCGACCGAGATTCGAGCCGGTACTGTTTTTATTCTCAAATCTGCTGGCTTGTCTCGTGGTCAAGGTCGATTGGCAGAAACAGCATAGGGTAGAAATACCACTTGCGACCGAGTGAATCAAGATAAGGCACTAGGGATATAGGTAAAGCAGTGTGATTGTCAGCAGGAATATACTATCCAATAGCACTACGCAAAGAGCCTATGTTTCAGCTGTGGTTTAAATATTGAAATCAGGAATATATCAGGACACCTCTCTCTGGAGCTAGGGATCGGTCCATGAACAATTGAACCATGCTTGCCAGAGCTGGCAAAACAACATGCAGCAGGGGTTGTAGAGGGTGGAACATGTAAGGACTTTTGTCCATTGCAGAGTTTTGTGTTGTAGACTGGAGTTTTCTTCAGTCCCGTCCCATACCTTTAATAGAATTCCCACCCCTTGACCTGGAGCCCCACCCACCATATTACCCATCCCACCCCACCCTGTCAGGTTTTGCCCCGCCCTCCATTTTGCCCTACTTCCTTTTCTGTGTCGGTATGGGGCAGGCTTCCTAACTATCTGCTTGGTCAAGTCATACTTACTGGGCACTTTAGGTATCTGACAATGTGCGTGTGTGTTTTAACTTTGTAACTGACTCTCTTGGCTGTTTTAGCTTGTAGGGTTACATTTTGAGGTATAAACATCAAAAAGGCTTGGGCTTGGTCTTGGTCTTGGGCTTGGGCTTGGGGGGTGGAGTTATTTAGGTCCATGCCTAAGGGGCGTGTCCTTCTTGATCTCTGAGGGATCATAGTGATACCAGAGGAATTTCTCAGACCTGCCCTTTTGCAGAGCCCTTTTCCTGGCACAAGGAGTTATAAGCACGCCCCTGCATATCGTCTACTGTGCTTGCTACGGCAGCACATATACTAAAATTGGATCGATACAGAGAAGATTAGCATGGCCCCTGCAAAAGGATGACACGCAAATCCGTGAAGCGCTCCACATTTTGAAGAACCTGGAGAAATGGCACGGCAATCCTGCGGCGTTGACCTTCTGCCGACCGAGATTCGAGCCGGTACTGTTTTTATTCTCAAATCTGCTGGCTTGTCTCGTGGTCAAGGTCGATTGGCAGAAACAGCATAGGGTAGAAATACCACTTGCGACCGAGTGAATCAAGATAAGGCACTAGGGATATAGGTAAAGCAGTGTGATTGTCAGCAGGAATATACTATCCAATAGCACTACGCAAAGAGCCTATGTTTCAGCTGTGGTTTAAATATTGAAATCAGGAATATATCAGGACACCTCTCTCTGGAGCTAGGGATCGGTCCATGAACAATTGAACCATGCTTGCCAGAGCTGGCAAAACAACATGCAGCAGGGGTTGTAGAGGGTGGAACATGTAAGGACTTTTGTCCATTGCAGAGTTTTGTGTTGTAGACTGGAGTTTTCTTCAGTCCCGTCCCATACCTTTAATAGAATTCCCACCCCTTGACCTGGAGCCCCACCCACCATATTACCCATCCCACCCCACCCTGTCAGGTTTTGCCCCGCCCTCCATTTTGCCCTACTTCCTTTTCTGTGTCGGTATGGGGCAGGCTTCCTAACTATCTGCTTGGTCAAGTCATACTTACTGGGCACTTTAGGTATCTGACAATGTGCGTGTGTGTTTTAACTTTGTAACTGACTCTCTTGGCTGTTTTAGCTTGTAGGGTTACATTTTGAGGTATAAACATCAAAAAGGCTTGGGCTTGGTCTTGGTCTTGGGCTTGGGCTTGGGGGGTGGAGTTATTTAGGTCCATGCCTAAGGGGCGTGTCCTTCTTGATCTCTGAGGGATCATAGTGATACCAGAGGAATTTCTCAGACCTGCCCTTTTGCAGAGCCCTTTTCCTGGCACAAGGAGTTATAAGCACGCCCCTGCATATCGTCTACTGTGCTTGCTACGGCAGCACATATACTAAAATTGGATCGATACAGAGAAGATTAGCATGGCCCCTGCAAAAGGATGACACGCAAATCCGTGAAGCGCTCCACATTTTGAAGAACCTGGAGAAATGGCACGGCAATCCTGCGGCGTTGACCTTCTGCCGACCGAGATTCGAGCCGGTACTGTTTTTATTCTCAAATCTGCTGGCTTGTCTCGTGGTCAAGGTCGATTGGCAGAAACAGCATAGGGTAGAAATACCACTTGTGACCGAGTGAATCAATATAAGGCACTAGGGATATAGGTAAAGCAGTGTGATTGTCAGCAGGAATATACTATCCAATAGCACTACGCAAAGAGCCTGTTTCAGCTGTGGTTTAAATATTGAAATCAGGAATATATCAGGACACCTCTCTCTGGAGCTAGGGATCGGTCCATGAACAATTGAACCATGCTTGCCAGAGCTGGCAAAACAACATGCAGCAGGGGTTGTAGAGGGTGGAACATGTAAGGACTTTTGTCCATTGCAGAGTTTTGTGTTGTAGACTGGAGTTTTCTTCAGTCCCGTCCCATACCTTTAATAGAATTCCCACCCCTTGACCTGGAGCCCCACCCACCATATTACCCATCCCACCCCACCCTGTCAGGTTTTGCCCCGCCCTCCATTTTGCCCTACTTCCTTTTCTGTGTCGGTATGGGGCAGGCTTCCTAACTATCTGCTTGGTCAAGTCATACTTACTGGGCACTTTAGGTATCTGACAATGTGCGTGTGTGTTTTAACTTTGTAACTGACTCTCTTGGCTGTTTTAGCTTGTAGGGTTACATTTTGAGGTATAAACATCAAAAAGGCTTGGGCTTGGTCTTGGTCTTGGGCTTGGGCTTGGGGGGTGGAGTTATTTAGGTCCATGCCTAAGGGGCGTGTCCTTCTTGATCTCTGAGGGATCATAGTGATACCAGAGGAATTTCTCAGACCTGCCCTTTTGCAGAGCCCTTTTCCTGGCACAAGGAGTTATAAGCACGCCCCTGCATATCGTCTACTGTGCTTGCTACGGCAGCACATATACTAAAATTGGATCGATACAGAGAAGATTAGCATGGCCCCTGCAAAAGGATGACACGCAAATCCGTGAAGCGCTCCACATTTTGAAGAACCTGGAGAAATGGCACGGCAATCCTGCGGCGTTGACCTTCTGCCGACCGAGATTCGAGCCGGTACTGTTTTTATTCTCAAATCTGCTGGCTTGTCTCGTGGTCAAGGTCGATTGGCAGAAACAGCATAGGGTAGAAATACCACTTGTGACCGAGTGAATCAATATAAGGCACTAGGGATATAGGTAAAGCAGTGTGATTGTCAGCAGGAATATACTATCCAATAGCACTACGCAAAGAGCCTGTTTCAGCTGTGGTTTAAATATTGAAATCAGGAATATATCAGGACACCTCTCTCTGGAGCTAGGGATCGGTCCATGAACAATTGAACCATGCTTGCCAGAGCTGGCAAAACAACATGCAGCAGGGGTTGTAGAGGGTGGAACATGTAAGGACTTTTGTCCATTGCAGAGTTTTGTGTTGTAGACTGGAGTTTTCTTCAGTCCCGTCCCATACCTTTAATAGAATTCCCACCCCTTGACCTGGAGCCCCACCCACCATATTACCCATCCCACCCCACCCTGTCAGGTTTTGCCCCGCCCTCCATTTTGCCCTACTTCCTTTTCTGTGTCGGTATGGGGCAGGCTTCCTAACTATCTGCTTGGTCAAGTCATACTTACTGGGCACTTTAGGTATCTGACAATGTGCGTGTGTGTTTTAACTTTGTAACTGACTCTCTTGGCTGTTTTAGCTTGTAGGGTTACATTTTGAGGTATAAACATCAAAAAGGCTTGGGCTTGGTCTTGGTCTTGGGCTTGGGCTTGGGGGGTGGAGTTATTTAGGTCCATGCCTAAGGGGCGTGTCCTTCTTGATCTCTGAGGGATCATAGTGATACCAGAGGAATTTCTCAGACCTGCCCTTTTGCAGAGCCCTTTTCCTGGCACAAGGAGTTATAAGCACGCCCCTGCATATCGTCTACTGTGCTTGCTACGGCAGCACATATACTAAAATTGGATCGATACAGAGAAGATTAGCATGGCCCCTGCGAAAGGATGACACGCAAATCCGTGAAGCGCTCCACATTTTGGATAAATGGCACGGCAGTCCTGCGGCGTTGACCTTCTGCCGACCGAGATTCGAGCCGGTACTGTTTTTATTCTCAAATCTGCTGGCTTGTCTCGTGGTCAAGGTCGGTTGGCAGAAACAGCATAGGGTAGAAATACCACTTGCGACCGAGTGAATCAAGATAAGGCACTAGGGATATAGGTAAAGCAGTGTGATTGTCAGCAGGAATATACTATCCAATAGCACTACGCAAAGAGCCTATGTTTCAGCTGTGGTTTAAATATTGAAATCAGGAATATATCCGGACACCTCTCTCTGGAGCTAGGGATCGGTCCATGAACAATTGAACCATGCTTGCCAGAGCTGGCAAAACAACATGCAGCAGGGGTTGTAGAGGGTGGAACATGTAAGGACTTTTGTCCATTGCAGAGTTTTGTGTTGTAGACTGGAGTTTTCTTCAGTCCCGTCCCATACCTTTAATAGAATTCCCACCCCTTGACCTGGAGCCCCACCCACCATATTACCCATCCCACCCCACCCTGTCAGGTTTTGCCCCGCCCTCCATTTTGCCCTACTTCCTTTTCTGTGTCGGTATGGGGCAGGCTTCCTAACTATCTGCTTGGTCAAGTCATACTTACTGGGCACTTTAGGTATCTGACAATGTGCGTGTGTGTTTTAACTTTGTAACTGACTCTCTTGGCTGTTTTAGCTTGTAGGGTTACATTTTGAGGTATAAACATCAAAAAGGCTTGGGCTTGGTCTTGGTCTTGGGCTTGGGCTTGGGGGGTGGAGTTATTTAGGTCCATGCCTAAGGGGCGTGTCCTTCTTGATCTCTGAGGGATCATAGTGATACCAGAGGAATTTCTCAGACCTGCCCTTTTGCAGAGCCCTTTTCCTGGCACAAGGAGTTATAAGCACGCCCCTGCATATCGTCTACTGTGCTTGCTACGGCAGCACATATACTAAAATTGGATCGATACAGAGAAGATTAGCATGGCCCCTGCGAAAGGATGACACGCAAATCCGTGAAGCGCTCCACATTTTGGATAAATGGCACGGCAATCCTGCGGCGTTGACCTTCTGCCGACCGAGATTCGAGCCGGTACTGTTTTTATTCTCAAATCTGCTGGCTTGTCTCGTGGTCAAGGTCGGTTGGCAGAAACAGCATAGGGTAGAAATACCACTTGCGACCGAGTGAATCAAGATAAGGCACTAGGGATATAGGTAAAGCAGTGTGATTGTCAGCAGGAATATACTATCCAATAGCACTACGCAAAGAGCCTATGTTTCAGCTGTGGTTTAAATATTGAAATCAGGAATATATCCGGACACCTCTCTCTGGAGCTAGGGATCGGTCCATGAACAATTGAACCATGCTTGCCAGAGCTGGCAAAACAACATGCAGCAGGGGTTGTAGAGGGTGGAACATGTAAGGACTTTTGTCCATTGCAGAGTTTTGTGTTGTAGACTGGAGTTTTCTTCAGTCCCGTCCCATACCTTTAATAGAATTCCCACCCCTTGACCTGGAGCCCCACCCACCATATTACCCATCCCACCCCACCCTGTCAGGTTTTGCCCCGCCCTCCATTTTGCCCTACTTCCTTTTCTGTGTCGGTATGGGGCAGGCTTCCTAACTATCTGCTTGGTCAAGTCATACTTACTGGGCACTTTAGGTATCTGACAATGTGCGTGTGTGTTTTAACTTTGTAACTGACTCTCTTGGCTGTTTTAGCTTGTAGGGTTACATTTTGAGGTATAAACATCAAAAAGGCTTGGGCTTGGTCTTGGTCTTGGGCTTGGGCTTGGGGGGTGGAGTTATTTAGGTCCATGCCTAAGGGGCGTGTCCTTCTTGATCTCTGAGGGATCATAGTGATACCAGAGGAATTTCTCAGACCTGCCCTTTTGCAGAGCCCTTTTCCTGGCACAAGGAGTTATAAGCACGCCCCTGCATATCGTCTACTGTGCTTGCTACGGCAGCACATATACTAAAATTGGATCGATACAGAGAAGATTAGCATGGCCCCTGCGAAAGGATGACACGCAAATCCGTGAAGCGCTCCACATTTTGGATAAATGGCACGGCAATCCTGCAGCGTTGACCTTCTGCCGACCGAGATTCGAGCCGGTACTGTTTTTATTCTCAAATCTGCTGGCTTGTCTCGTGGTCAAGGTCGATTGGCAGAAACAGCATAGGGTAGAAATACCACTTGCGACCGAGTGAATCAAGATAAGGCACTAGGGATATAGGTAAAGCAGTGTGATTGTCAGCAGGAATATACTATCCAATAGCACTACGCAAAGAGCCTATGTTTCAGCTGTGGTTTAAATATTGAAATCAGGAATATATCAGGACACCTCTCTCTGGAGCTAGGGATCGGTCCATGAACAATTGAACCATGCTTGCCAGAGCTGGCAAAACAACATGCAGCAGGGGTTGTAGAGGGTGGAACATGTAAGGACTTTTGTCCATTGCAGAGTTTTGTGTTGTAGACTGGAGTTTTCTTCAGTCCCTTCCCATACCTTTAATAGAATTCCCACCCCTTGACCTGGAGCCCCACCCACCATATTACCCATCCCACCCCACCCTGTCAGGTTTTGCCCCGCCCTCCATTTTGCCCTACTTCCTTTTCTGTGTCGGTATGGGGCAGGCTTCCTAACTATCTGCTTGGTCAAGTCATACTTACTGGGCACTTTAGGTATCTGACAATGTGCGTGTGTGTTTTAACTTTGTAACTGACTCTCTTGGCTGTTTTAGCTTGTAGGGTTACATTTTGAGGTATAAACATCAAAAAGGCTTGGGCTTGGTCTTGGTCTTGGGCTTGGGGGGTGGAGTTATTTAGGTCCATGCCTAAGGGGCGTGTCCTTCTTGATCTCTGAGGGATCATAGTGATACCAGAGGAATTTCTCAGACCTGCCCTTTTGCAGAGCCCTTTTCCTGGCACAAGGAGTTATAAGCACGCCCCTGCATATCGTCTACTGTGCTTGCTACGGCAGCACATATACTAAAATTGGATCGATACAGAGAAGATTAGCATGGCCCCTGCGAAAGGATGACACGCAAATCCGTGAAGCGCTCCACATTTTGGATAAATGGCACGGCAATCCTGCAGCGTTGACCTTCTGCCGACCGAGATTCGAGCCGGTACTGTTTTTATTCTCAAATCTACTGGCTTGTCTCGTGGTCAAGGTCGATTGGCAGAAACAGCATAGGGTAGAAATACCACTTGCGACCGAGTGAATCAAGATAAGGCACTAGGGATATAGGTAAAGCAGTGTGATTGTCAGCAGGAATATACTATCCAATAGCACTACGCAAAGAGCCTATGTTTCAGCTGTGGTTTAAATATTGAAATCAGGAATATATCAGGACACCTCTCTCTGGAGCTAGGGATCGGTCCATGAACAATTGAACCATGCTTGCCAGAGCTGGCAAAACAACATGCAGCAGGGGTTGTAGAGGGTGGAACATGTAAGGACTTTTGTCCATTGCAGAGTTTTGTGTTGTAGACTGGAGTTTTCTTCAGTCCCGTCCCATACCTTTAATAGAATTCCCACCCCTTGACCTGGAGCCCCACCCACCATATTACCCATCCCACCCCACCCTGTCAGGTTTTGCCCCGCCCTCCATTTTGCCCTACTTCCTTTTCTGTGTCGGTATGGGGCAGGCTTCCTAACTATCTGCTTGGTCAAGTCATACTTACTGGGCACTTTAGGTATCTGACAATGTGCGTGTGTGTTTTAACTTTGTAACTGACTCTCTTGGCTGTTTTAGCTTGTAGGGTTACATTTTGAGGTATAAACATCAAAAAGGCTTGGGCTTGGTCTTGGTCTTGGGCTTGGGGGGTGGAGTTATTTAGGTCCATGCCTAAGGGGCGTGTCCTTCTTGATCTCTGAGGGATCATAGTGATACCAGAGGAATTTCTCAGACCTGCCCTTTTGCAGAGCCCTTTTCCTGGCACAAGGAGTTATAAGCACGCCCCTGCATATCGTCTACTGTGCTTGCTACGGCAGCACATATACTAAAATTGGATCGATACAGAGAAGATTAGCATGGCCCCTGCGAAAGGATGACACGCAAATCCGTGAAGCGCTCCACATTTTGGATAAATGGCACGGCAATCCTGCAGCGTTGACCTTCTGCCGACCGAGATTCGAGCCGGTACTGTTTTTATTCTCAAATCTACTGGCTTGTCTCGTGGTCAAGGTCGATTGGCAGAAACAGCATAGGGTAGAAATACCACTTGCGACCGAGTGAATCAAGATAAGGCACTAGGGATATAGGTAAAGCAGTGTGATTGTCAGCAGGAATATACTATCCAATAGCACTACGCAAAGAGCCTATGTTTCAGCTGTGGTTTAAATATTGAAATCAGGAATATATCAGGACACCTCTCTCTGGAGCTAGGGATCGGTCCATGAACAATTGAACCATGCTTGCCAGAGCTGGCAAAACAACATGCAGCAGGGGTTGTAGAGGGTGGAACATGTAAGGACTTTTGTCCATTGCAGAGTTTTGTGTTGTAGACTGGAGTTTTCTTCAGTCCCGTCCCATACCTTTAATAGAATTCCCACCCCTTGACCTGGAGCCCCACCCACCATATTACCCATCCCACCCCACCCTGTCAGGTTTTGCCCCGCCCTCCATTTTGCCCTACTTCCTTTTCTGTGTCGGTATGGGGCAGGCTTCCTAACTATCTGCTTGGTCAAGTCATACTTACTGGGCACTTTAGGTATCTGACAATGTGCGTGTGTGTTTTAACTTTGTAACTGACTCTCTTGGCTGTTTTAGCTTGTAGGGTTACATTTTGAGGTATAAACATCAAAAAGGCTTGGGCTTGGTCTTGGTCTTGGGCTTGGGGGGTGGAGTTATTTAGGTCCATGCCTAAGGGGCGTGTCCTTCTTGATCTCTGAGGGATCATAGTGATACCAGAGGAATTTCTCAGACCTGCCCTTTTGCAGAGCCCTTTTCCTGGCACAAGGAGTTATAAGCACGCCCCTGCATATCGTCTACTGTGCTTGCTACGGCAGCACATATACTAAAATTGGATCGATACAGAGAAGATTAGCATGGCCCCTGCGAAAGGATGACACGCAAATCCGTGAAGCGCTCCACATTTTGGATAAATGGCACGGCAATCCTGCGGCGTTGACCTTCTGCCGACCGAGATTCGAGCCGGTACTGTTTTTATTCTCAAATCTGCTGGCTTGTCTCGTGGTCAAGGTCGGTTGGCAGAAACAGCATAGGGTAGAAATACCACTTGCGACCGAGTGAATCAAGATAAGGCACTAGGGATATAGGTAAAGCAGTGTGATTGTCAGCAGGAATATACTATCCAATAGCACTACGCAAAGAGCCTATGTTTCAGCTGTGGTTTAAATATTGAAATCAGGAATATATCCGGACACCTCTCTCTGGAGCTAGGGATCGGTCCATGAACAATTGAACCATGCTTGCCAGAGCTGGCAAAACAACATGCAGCAGGGGTTGTAGAGGGTGGAACATGTAAGGACTTTTGTCCATTGCAGAGTTTTGTGTTGTAGACTGGAGTTTTCTTCAGTCCCGTCCCATACCTTTAATAGAATTCCCACCCCTTGACCTGGAGCCCCACCCACCATATTACCCATCCCACCCCACCCTGTCAGGTTTTGCCCCGCCCTCCATTTTGCCCTACTTCCTTTTCTGTGTCGGTATGGGGCAGGCTTCCTAACTATCTGCTTGGTCAAGTCATACTTACTGGGCACTTTAGGTATCTGACAATGTGCGTGTGTGTTTTAACTTTGTAACTGACTCTCTTGGCTGTTTTAGCTTGTAGGGTTACATTTTGAGGTATAAACATCAAAAAGGCTTGGGCTTGGTCTTGGTCTTGGGCTTGGGCTTGGGGGGTGGAGTTATTTAGGTCCATGCCTAAGGGGCGTGTCCTTCTTGATCTCTGAGGGATCATAGTGATACCAGAGGAATTTCTCAGACCTGCCCTTTTGCAGAGCCCTTTTCCTGGCACAAGGAGTTATAAGCACGCCCCTGCATATCGTCTACTGTGCTTGCTACGGCAGCACATATACTAAAATTGGATCGATACAGAGAAGATTAGCATGGCCCCTGCGAAAGGATGACACGCAAATCCGTGAAGCGCTCCACATTTTGAAGAACCTGGAGAAATGGCACGGCAATCCTGCGGCGTTGACCTTCTGCCGACCGAGATTCGAGCCGGTACTGTTTTTATTCTCAAATCTGCTGGCTTGTCTCGTGGTCAAGGTCGATTGGCAGAAACAGCATAGGGTAGAAATACCACTTGTGACCGAGTGAATCAATATAAGGCACTAGGGATATAGGTAAAGCAGTGTGATTGTCAGCAGGAATATACTATCCAATAGCACTACGCAAAGAGCCTGTTTCAGCTGTGGTTTAAATATTGAAATCAGGAATATATCAGGACACCTCTCTCTGGAGCTAGGGATCGGTCCATGAACAATTGAACCATGCTTGCCAGAGCTGGCAAAACAACATGCAGCAGGGGTTGTAGAGGGTGGAACATGTAAGGACTTTTGTCCATTGCAGAGTTTTGTGTTGTAGACTGGAGTTTTCTTCAGTCCCGTCCCATACCTTTAATAGAATTCCCACCCCTTGACCTGGAGCCCCACCCACCATATTACCCATCCCACCCCACCCTGTCAGGTTTTGCCCCGCCCTCCATTTTGCCCTACTTCCTTTTCTGTGTCGGTATGGGGCAGGCTTCCTAACTATCTGCTTGGTCAAGTCATACTTACTGGGCACTTTAGGTATCTGACAATGTGCGTGTGTGTTTTAACTTTGTAACTGACTCTCTTGGCTGTTTTAGCTTGTAGGGTTACATTTTGAGGTATAAACATCAAAAAGGCTTGGGCTTGGTCTTGGTCTTGGGCTTGGGCTTGGGGGGTGGAGTTATTTAGGTCCATGCCTAAGGGGCGTGTCCTTCTTGATCTCTGAGGGATCATAGTGATACCAGAGGAATTTCTCAGACCTGCCCTTTTGCAGAGCCCTTTTCCTGGCACAAGGAGTTATAAGCACGCCCCTGCATATCGTCTACTGTGCTTGCTACGGCAGCACATATACTAAAATTGGATCGATACAGAGAAGATTAGCATGGCCCCTGCGAAAGGATGACACGCAAATCCGTGAAGCGCTCCACATTTTGGATAAATGGCACGGCAATCCTGCGGCGTTGACCTTCTGCCGACCGAGATTCGAGCCGGTACTGTTTTTATTCTCAAATCTGCTGGCTTGTCTCGTGGTCAAGGTCGGTTGGCAGAAACAGCATAGGGTAGAAATACCACTTGCGACCGAGTGAATCAAGATAAGGCACTAGGGATATAGGTAAAGCAGTGTGATTGTCAGCAGGAATATACTATCCAATAGCACTACGCAAAGAGCCTATGTTTCAGCTGTGGTTTAAATATTGAAATCAGGAATATATCCGGACACCTCTCTCTGGAGCTAGGGATCGGTCCATGAACAATTGAACCATGCTTGCCAGAGCTGGCAAAACAACATGCAGCAGGGGTTGTAGAGGGTGGAACATGTAAGGACTTTTGTCCATTGCAGAGTTTTGTGTTGTAGACTGGAGTTTTCTTCAGTCCCGTCCCATACCTTTAATAGAATTCCCACCCCTTGACCTGGAGCCCCACCCACCATATTACCCATCCCACCCCACCCTGTCAGGTTTTGCCCCGCCCTCCATTTTGCCCTACTTCCTTTTCTGTGTCGGTATGGGGCAGGCTTCCTAACTATCTGCTTGGTCAAGTCATACTTACTGGGCACTTTAGGTATCTGACAATGTGCGTGTGTGTTTTAACTTTGTAACTGACTCTCTTGGCTGTTTTAGCTTGTAGGGTTACATTTTGAGGTATAAACATCAAAAAGGCTTGGGCTTGGTCTTGGTCTTGGGCTTGGGCTTGGGGGGTGGAGTTATTTAGGTCCATGCCTAAGGGGCGTGTCCTTCTTGATCTCTGAGGGATCATAGTGATACCAGAGGAATTTCTCAGACCTGCCCTTTTGCAGAGCCCTTTTCCTGGCACAAGGAGTTATAAGCACGCCCCTGCATATCGTCTACTGTGCTTGCTACGGCAGCACATATACTAAAATTGGATCGATACAGAGAAGATTAGCATGGCCCCTGCGAAAGGATGACACGCAAATCCGTGAAGCGCTCCACATTTTGAAGAACCTGGAGAAATGGCACGGCAATCCTGCGGCGTTGACCTTCTGCCGACCGAGATTCGAGCCGGTACTGTTTTTATTCTCAAATCTGCTGGCTTGTCTCGTGGTCAAGGTCGATTGGCAGAAACAGCATAGGGTAGAAATACCACTTGTGACCGAGTGAATCAATATAAGGCACTAGGGATATAGGTAAAGCAGTGTGATTGTCAGCAGGAATATACTATCCAATAGCACTACGCAAAGAGCCTGTTTCAGCTGTGGTTTAAATATTGAAATCAGGAATATATCAGGACACCTCTCTCTGGAGCTAGGGATCGGTCCATGAACAATTGAACCATGCTTGCCAGAGCTGGCAAAACAACATGCAGCAGGGGTTGTAGAGGGTGGAACATGTAAGGACTTTTGTCCATTGCAGAGTTTTGTGTTGTAGACTGGAGTTTTCTTCAGTCCCGTCCCATACCTTTAATAGAATTCCCACCCCTTGACCTGGAGCCCCACCCACCATATTACCCATCCCACCCCACCCTGTCAGGTTTTGCCCCGCCCTCCATTTTGCCCTACTTCCTTTTCTGTGTCGGTATGGGGCAGGCTTCCTAACTATCTGCTTGGTCAAGTCATACTTACTGGGCACTTTAGGTATCTGACAATGTGCGTGTGTGTTTTAACTTTGTAACTGACTCTCTTGGCTGTTTTAGCTTGTAGGGTTACATTTTGAGGTATAAACATCAAAAAGGCTTGGGCTTGGTCTTGGTCTTGGGCTTGGGCTTGGGGGGTGGAGTTATTTAGGTCCATGCCTAAGGGGCGTGTCCTTCTTGATCTCTGAGGGATCATAGTGATACCAGAGGAATTTCTCAGACCTGCCCTTTTGCAGAGCCCTTTTCCTGGCACAAGGAGTTATAAGCACGCCCCTGCATATCGTCTACTGTGCTTGCTACGGCAGCACATATACTAAAATTGGATCGATACAGAGAAGATTAGCATGGCCCCTGCGAAAGGATGACACGCAAATCCGTGAAGCGCTCCACATTTTGGATAAATGGCACGGCAATCCTGCGGCGTTGACCTTCTGCCGACCGAGATTCGAGCCGGTACTGTTTTTATTCTCAAATCTGCTGGCTTGTCTCGTGGTCAAGGTCGGTTGGCAGAAACAGCATAGGGTAGAAATACCACTTGCGACCGAGTGAATCAAGATAAGGCACTAGGGATATAGGTAAAGCAGTGTGATTGTCAGCAGGAATATACTATCCAATAGCACTACGCAAAGAGCCTATGTTTCAGCTGTGGTTTAAATATTGAAATCAGGAATATATCCGGACACCTCTCTCTGGAGCTAGGGATCGGTCCATGAACAATTGAACCATGCTTGCCAGAGCTGGCAAAACAACATGCAGCAGGGGTTGTAGAGGGTGGAACATGTAAGGACTTTTGTCCATTGCAGAGTTTTGTGTTGTAGACTGGAGTTTTCTTCAGTCCCGTCCCATACCTTTAATAGAATTCCCACCCCTTGACCTGGAGCCCCACCCACCATATTACCCATCCCACCCCACCCTGTCAGGTTTTGCCCCGCCCTCCATTTTGCCCTACTTCCTTTTCTGTGTCGGTATGGGGCAGGCTTCCTAACTATCTGCTTGGTCAAGTCATACTTACTGGGCACTTTAGGTATCTGACGATGTGCGTGTGTGTTTTAACTTTGTAACTGACTCTCTTGGCTGTTTTAGCTTGTAGGGTTACATTTTGAGGTATAAACATCAAAAAGGCTTGGGCTTGGTCTTGGTCTTGGGCTTGGGCTTGGGGGGTGGAGTTATTTAGGTCCATGCCTAAGGGGCGTGTCCTTCTTGATCTCTGAGGGATCATAGTGATACCAGAGGAATTTCTCAGACCTGCCCTTTTGCAGAGCCCTTTTCCTGGCACAAGGAGTTATAAGCACGCCCCTGCATATCGTCTACTGTGCTTGCTACGGCAGCACATATACTAAAATTGGATCGATACAGAGAAGATTAGCATGGCCCCTGCGAAAGGATGACACGCAAATCCGTGAAGCGCTCCACATTTTGGATAAATGGCACGGCAATCCTGCAGCGTTGACCTTCTGCCGACCGAGATTCGAGCCGGTACTGTTTTTATTCTCAAATCTGCTGGCTTGTCTCGTGGTCAAGGTCGATTGGCAGAAACAGCATAGGGTAGAAATACCACTTGCGACCGAGTGAATCAAGATAAGGCACTAGGGATATAGGTAAAGCAGTGTGATTGTCAGCAGGAATATACTATCCAATAGCACTACGCAAAGAGCCTATGTTTCAGCTGTGGTTTAAATATTGAAATCAGGAATATATCAGGACACCTCTCTCTGGAGCTAGGGATTGGTCCATGAACAATTGAACCATGCTTGCCAGAGCTGGCAAAACAACATGCAGCAGGGGTTGTAGAGGGTGGAACATGTAAGGACTTTTGTCCATTGCAGAGTTTTGTGTTGTAGACTGGAGTTTTCTTCAGTCCCGTCCCATACCTTTAATAGAATTCCCACCCCTTGACCTGGAGCCCCACCCACCATATTACCCATCCCACCCCACCCTGTCAGGTTTTGCCCCGCCCTCCATTTTGCCCTACTTCCTTTTCTGTGTCGGTATGGGGCAGGCTTCCTAACTATCTGCTTGGTCAAGTCATACTTACTGGGCACTTTAGGTATCTGACAATGTGCGTGTGTGTTTTAACTTTGTAACTGACTCTCTTGGCTGTTTTAGCTTGTAGGGTTACATTTTGAGGTATAAACATCAAAAAGGCTTGGGCTTGGTCTTGGTCTTGGGCTTGGGGGGTGGAGTTATTTAGGTCCATGCCTAAGGGGCGTGTCCTTCTTGATCTCTGAGGGATCATAGTGATACCAGAGGAATTTCTCAGACCTGCCCTTTTGCAGAGCCCTTTTCCTGGCACAAGGAGTTATAAGCACGCCCCTGCATATCGTCTACTGTGCTTGCTACGGCAGCACATATACTAAAATTGGATCGATACAGAGAAGATTAGCATGGCCCCTGCGAAAGGATGACACGCAAATCCGTGAAGCGCTCCACATTTTGGATAAATGGCACGGCAATCCTGCGGCGTTGACCTTCTGCCGACCGAGATTCGAGCCGGTACTGTTTTTATTCTCAAATCTGCTGGCTTGTCTCGTGGTCAAGGTCGGTTGGCAGAAACAGCATAGGGTAGAAATACCACTTGCGACCGAGTGAATCAAGATAAGGCACTAGGGATATAGGTAAAGCAGTGTGATTGTCAGCAGGAATATACTATCCAATAGCACTACGCAAAGAGCCTATGTTTCAGCTGTGGTTTAAATATTGAAATCAGGAATATATCCGGACACCTCTCTCTGGAGCTAGGGATCGGTCCATGAACAATTGAACCATGCTTGCCAGAGCTGGCAAAACAACATGCAGCAGGGGTTGTAGAGGGTGGAACATGTAAGGACTTTTGTCCATTGCAGAGTTTTGTGTTGTAGACTGGAGTTTTCTTCAGTCCCGTCCCATACCTTTAATAGAATTCCCACCCCTTGACCTGGAGCCCCACCCACCATATTACCCATCCCACCCCACCCTGTCAGGTTTTGCCCCGCCCTCCATTTTGCCCTACTTCCTTTTCTGTGTCGGTATGGGGCAGGCTTCCTAACTATCTGCTTGGTCAAGTCATACTTACTGGGCACTTTAGGTATCTGACAATGTGCGTGTGTGTTTTAACTTTGTAACTGACTCTCTTGGCTGTTTTAGCTTGTAGGGTTACATTTTGAGGTATAAACATCAAAAAGGCTTGGGCTTGGTCTTGGTCTTGGGCTTGGGCTTGGGGGGTGGAGTTATTTAGGTCCATGCCTAAGGGGCGTGTCCTTCTTGATCTCTGAGGGATCATAGTGATACCAGAGGAATTTCTCAGACCTGCCCTTTTGCAGAGCCCTTTTCCTGGCACAAGGAGTTATAAGCACGCCCCTGCATATCGTCTACTGTGCTTGCTACGGCAGCACATATACTAAAATTGGATCGATACAGAGAAGATTAGCATGGCCCCTGCGAAAGGATGACACGCAAATCCGTGAAGCGCTCCACATTTTGAAGAACCTGGAGAAATGGCACGGCAATCCTGCGGCGTTGACCTTCTGCCGACCGAGATTCGAGCCGGTACTGTTTTTATTCTCAAATCTGCTGGCTTGTCTCGTGGTCAAGGTCGATTGGCAGAAACAGCATAGGGTAGAAATACCACTTGCGACCGAGTGAATCAAGATAAGGCACTAGGGATATAGGTAAAGCAGTGTGATTGTCAGCAGGAATATACTATCCAATAGCACTACGCAAAGAGCCTATGTTTCAGCTGTGGTTTAAATATTGAAATCAGGAATATATCAGGACACCTCTCTCTGGAGCTAGGGATCGGTCCATGAACAATTGAACCATGCTTGCCAGAGCTGGCAAAACAACATGCAGCAGGGGTTGTAGAGGGTGGAACATGTAAGGACTTTTGTCCATTGCAGAGTTTTGTGTTGTAGACTGGAGTTTTCTTCAGTCCCGTCCCATACCTTTAATAGAATTCCCACCCCTTGACCTGGAGCCCCACCCACCATATTACCCATCCCACCCCACCCTGTCAGGTTTTGCCCCGCCCTCCATTTTGCCCTACTTCCTTTTCTGTGTCGGTATGGGGCAGGCTTCCTAACTATCTGCTTGGTCAAGTCATACTTACTGGGCACTTTAGGTATCTGACAATGTGCGTGTGTGTTTTAACTTTGTAACTGACTCTCTTGGCTGTTTTAGCTTGTAGGGTTACATTTTGAGGTATAAACATCAAAAAGGCTTGGGCTTGGTCTTGGTCTTGGGCTTGGGCTTGGGGGGTGGAGTTATTTAGGTCCATGCCTAAGGGGCGTGTCCTTCTTGATCTCTGAGGGATCATAGTGATACCAGAGGAATTTCTCAGACCTGCCCTTTTGCAGAGCCCTTTTCCTGGCACAAGGAGTTATAAGCACGCCCCTGCATATCGTCTACTGTGCTTGCTACGGCAGCACATGTACTAAAATTGGATCGATACAGAGAAGATTAGCATGGCCCCTGCGAAAGGATGACACGCAAATCCGTGAAGCGCTCCACATTTTGGATAAATGGCACGGCAATCCTGCAGCGTTGACCTTCTGCCGACCGAGATTCGAGCCGGTACTGTTTTTATTCTCAAATCTGCTGGCTTGTCTCGTGGTCAAGGTCGATTGGCAGAAACAGCATAGGGTAGAAATACCACTTGCGACCGAGTGAATCAAGATAAGGCACTAGGGATATAGGTAAAGCAGTGTGATTGTCAGCAGGAATATACTATCCAATAGCACTACGCAAAGAGCCTATGTTTCAGCTGTGGTTTAAATATTGAAATCAGGAATATATCAGGACACCTCTCTCTGGAGCTAGGGATCGGTCCATGAACAATTGAACCATGCTTGCCAGAGCTGGCAAAACAACATGCAGCAGGGGTTGTAGAGGGTGGAACATGTAAGGACTTTTGTCCATTGCAGAGTTTTGTGTTGTAGACTGGAGTTTTCTTCAGTCCCGTCCCATACCTTTAATAGAATTCCCACCCCTTGACCTGGAGCCCCACCCACCATATTACCCATCCCACCCCACCCTGTCAGGTTTTGCCCCGCCCTCCATTTTGCCCTACTTCCTTTTCTGTGTCGGTATGGGGCAGGCTTCCTAACTATCTGCTTGGTCAAGTCATACTTACTGGGCACTTTAGGTATCTGACAATGTGCGTGTGTGTTTTAACTTTGTAACTGACTCTCTTGGCTGTTTTAGCTTGTAGGGTTACATTTTGAGGTATAAACATCAAAAAGGCTTGGGCTTGGTCTTGGTCTTGGGCTTGGGCTTGGGGGGTGGAGTTATTTAGGTCCATGCCTAAGGGGCGTGTCCTTCTTGATCTCTGAGGGATCATAGTGATACCAGAGGAATTTCTCAGACCTGCCCTTTTGCAGAGCCCTTTTCCTGGCACAAGGAGTTATAAGCACGCCCCTGCATATCGTCTACTGTGCTTGCTACGGCAGCACATATACTAAAATTGGATCGATACAGAGAAGATTAGCATGGCCCCTGCGAAAGGATGACACGCAAATCCGTGAAGCGCTCCACATTTTGAAGAACCTGGAGAAATGGCACGGCAATCCTGCGGCGTTGACCTTCTGCCGACCGAGATTCGAGCCGGTACTGTTTTTATTCTCAAATCTGCTGGCTTGTCTCGTGGTCAAGGTCGATTGGCAGAAACAGCATAGGGTAGAAATACCACTTGTGACCGAGTGAATCAATATAAGGCACTAGGGATATAGGTAAAGCAGTGTGATTGTCAGCAGGAATATACTATCCAATAGCACTACGCAAAGAGCCTGTTTCAGCTGTGGTTTAAATATTGAAATCAGGAATATATCAGGACACCTCTCTCTGGAGCTAGGGATCGGTCCATGAACAATTGAACCATGCTTGCCAGAGCTGGCAAAACAACATGCAGCAGGGGTTGTAGAGGGTGGAACATGTAAGGACTTTTGTCCATTGCAGAGTTTTGTGTTGTAGACTGGAGTTTTCTTCAGTCCCGTCCCATACCTTTAATAGAATTCCCACCCCTTGACCTGGAGCCCCACCCACCATATTACCCATCCCACCCCACCCTGTCAGGTTTTGCCCCGCCCTCCATTTTGCCCTACTTCCTTTTCTGTGTCGGTATGGGGCAGGCTTCCTAACTATCTGCTTGGTCAAGTCATACTTACTGGGCACTTTAGGTATCTGACAATGTGCGTGTGTGTTTTAACTTTGTAACTGACTCTCTTGGCTGTTTTAGCTTGTAGGGTTACATTTTGAGGTATAAACATCAAAAAGGCTTGGGCTTGGTCTTGGTCTTGGGCTTGGGCTTGGGGGGTGGAGTTATTTAGGTCCATGCCTAAGGGGCGTGTCCTTCTTGATCTCTGAGGGATCATAGTGATACCAGAGGAATTTCTCAGACCTGCCCTTTTGCAGAGCCCTTTTCCTGGCACAAGGAGTTATAAGCACGCCCCTGCATATCGTCTACTGTGCTTGCTACGGCAGCACATATACTAAAATTGGATCGATACAGAGAAGATTAGCATGGCCCCTGCGAAAGGATGACACGCAAATCCGTGAAGCGCTCCACATTTTGGATAAATGGCACGGCAATCCTGCGGCGTTGACCTTCTGCCGACCGAGATTCGAGCCGGTACTGTTTTTATTCTCAAATCTGCTGGCTTGTCTCGTGGTCAAGGTCGGTTGGCAGAAACAGCATAGGGTAGAAATACCACTTGCGACCGAGTGAATCAAGATAAGGCACTAGGGATATAGGTAAAGCAGTGTGATTGTCAGCAGGAATATACTATCCAATAGCACTACGCAAAGAGCCTATGTTTCAGCTGTGGTTTAAATATTGAAATCAGGAATATATCCGGACACCTCTCTCTGGAGCTAGGGATCGGTCCATGAACAATTGAACCATGCTTGCCAGAGCTGGCAAAACAACATGCAGCAGGGGTTGTAGAGGGTGGAACATGTAAGGACTTTTGTCCATTGCAGAGTTTTGTGTTGTAGACTGGAGTTTTCTTCAGTCCCGTCCCATACCTTTAATAGAATTCCCACCCCTTGACCTGGAGCCCCACCCACCATATTACCCATCCCACCCCACCCTGTCAGGTTTTGCCCCGCCCTCCATTTTGCCCTACTTCCTTTTCTGTGTCGGTATGGGGCAGGCTTCCTAACTATCTGCTTGGTCAAGTCATACTTACTGGGCACTTTAGGTATCTGACAATGTGCGTGTGTGTTTTAACTTTGTAACTGACTCTCTTGGCTGTTTTAGCTTGTAGGGTTACATTTTGAGGTATAAACATCAAAAAGGCTTGGGCTTGGTCTTGGGCTTGGGGGGTGGAGTTATTTAGGTCCATGCCTAAGGGGCGTGTCCTTCTTGATCTCTGAGGGATCATAGTGATACCAGAGGAATTTCTCAGACCTGCCCTTTTGCAGAGCCCTTTTCCTGGCACAAGGAGTTATAAGCACGCCCCTGCATATCGTCTACTGTGCTTGCTACGGCAGCACATATACTAAAATTGGATCGATACAGAGAAGATTAGCATGGCCCCTGCGAAAGGATGACACGCAAATCCGTGAAGCGCTCCACATTTTGGATAAATGGCACGGCAATCCTGCAGCGTTGACCTTCTGCCGACCGAGATTCGAGCCGGTACTGTTTTTATTCTCAAATCTGCTGGCTTGTCTCGTGGTCAAGGTCGATTGGCAGAAACAGCATAGGGTAGAAATACCACTTGCGACCGAGTGAATCAAGATAAGGCACTAGGGATATAGGTAAAGCAGTGTGATTGTCAGCAGGAATATACTATCCAATAGCACTACGCAAAGAGCCTATGTTTCAGCTGTGGTTTAAATATTGAAATCAGGAATATATCAGGACACCTCTCTCTGGAGCTAGGGATCGGTCCATGAACAATTGAACCATGCTTGCCAGAGCTGGCAAAACAACATGCAGCAGGGGTTGTAGAGGGTGGAACATGTAAGGACTTTTGTCCATTGCAGAGTTTTGTGTTGTAGACTGGAGTTTTCTTCAGTCCCGTCCCATACCTTTAATAGAATTCCCACCCCTTGACCTGGAGCCCCACCCACCATATTACCCATCCCACCCCACCCTGTCAGGTTTTGCCCCGCCCTCCATTTTGCCCTACTTCCTTTTCTGTGTCGGTATGGGGCAGGCTTCCTAACTATCTGCTTGGTCAAGTCATACTTACTGGGCACTTTAGGTATCTGACAATGTGCGTGTGTGTTTTAACTTTGTAACTGACTCTCTTGGCTGTTTTAGCTTGTAGGGTTACATTTTGAGGTATAAACATCAAAAAGGCTTGGGCTTGGTCTTGGTCTTGGGCTTGGGCTTGGGGGGTGGAGTTATTTAGGTCCATGCCTAAGGGGCGTGTCCTTCTTGATCTCTGAGGGATCATAGTGATACCAGAGGAATTTCTCAGACCTGCCCTTTTGCAGAGCCCTTTTCCTGGCACAAGGAGTTATAAGCACGCCCCTGCATATCGTCTACTGTGCTTGCTACGGCAGCACATATACTAAAATTGGATCGATACAGAGAAGATTAGCATGGCCCCTGCAAAAGGATGACACGCAAATCCGTGAAGCGCTCCACATTTTGAAGAACCTGGAGAAATGGCACGGCAATCCTGCGGCGTTGACCTTCTGCCGACCGAGATTCGAGCCGGTACTGTTTTTATTCTCAAATCTGCTGGCTTGTCTCGTGGTCAAGGTCGATTGGCAGAAACAGCATAGGGTAGAAATACCACTTGCGACCGAGTGAATCAAGATAAGGCACTAGGGATATAGGTAAAGCAGTGTGATTGTCAGCAGGAATATACTATCCAATAGCACTACGCAAAGAGCCTATGTTTCAGCTGTGGTTTAAATATTGAAATCAGGAATATATCAGGACACCTCTCTCTGGAGCTAGGGATCGGTCCATGAACAATTGAACCATGCTTGCCAGAGCTGGCAAAACAACATGCAGCAGGGGTTGTAGAGGGTGGAACATGTAAGGACTTTTGTCCATTGCAGAGTTTTGTGTTGTAGACTGGAGTTTTCTTCAGTCCCGTCCCATACCTTTAATAGAATTCCCACCCCTTGACCTGGAGCCCCACCCACCATATTACCCATCCCACCCCACCCTGTCAGGTTTTGCCCCGCCCTCCATTTTGCCCTACTTCCTTTTCTGTGTCGGTATGGGGCAGGCTTCCTAACTATCTGCTTGGTCAAGTCATACTTACTGGGCACTTTAGGTATCTGACAATGTGCGTGTGTGTTTTAACTTTGTAACTGACTCTCTTGGCTGTTTTAGCTTGTAGGGTTACATTTTGAGGTATAAACATCAAAAAGGCTTGGGCTTGGTCTTGGTCTTGGGCTTGGGCTTGGGGGGTGGAGTTATTTAGGTCCATGCCTAAGGGGCGTGTCCTTCTTGATCTCTGAGGGATCATAGTGATACCAGAGGAATTTCTCAGACCTGCCCTTTTGCAGAGCCCTTTTCCTGGCACAAGGAGTTATAAGCACGCCCCTGCATATCGTCTACTGTGCTTGCTACGGCAGCACATATACTAAAATTGGATCGATACAGAGAAGATTAGCATGGCCCCTGCAAAAGGATGACACGCAAATCCGTGAAGCGCTCCACATTTTGAAGAACCTGGAGAAATGGCACGGCAATCCTGCGGCGTTGACCTTCTGCCGACCGAGATTCGAGCCGGTACTGTTTTTATTCTCAAATCTGCTGGCTTGTCTCGTGGTCAAGGTCGATTGGCAGAAACAGCATAGGGTAGAAATACCACTTGTGACCGAGTGAATCAATATAAGGCACTAGGGATATAGGTAAAGCAGTGTGATTGTCAGCAGGAATATACTATCCAATAGCACTACGCAAAGAGCCTGTTTCAGCTGTGGTTTAAATATTGAAATCAGGAATATATCAGGACACCTCTCTCTGGAGCTAGGGATCGGTCCATGAACAATTGAACCATGCTTGCCAGAGCTGGCAAAACAACATGCAGCAGGGGTTGTAGAGGGTGGAACATGTAAGGACTTTTGTCCATTGCAGAGTTTTGTGTTGTAGACTGGAGTTTTCTTCAGTCCCGTCCCATACCTTTAATAGAATTCCCACCCCTTGACCTGGAGCCCCACCCACCATATTACCCATCCCACCCCACCCTGTCAGGTTTTGCCCCGCCCTCCATTTTGCCCTACTTCCTTTTCTGTGTCGGTATGGGGCAGGCTTCCTAACTATCTGCTTGGTCAAGTCATACTTACTGGGCACTTTAGGTATCTGACAATGTGCGTGTGTGTTTTAACTTTGTAACTGACTCTCTTGGCTGTTTTAGCTTGTAGGGTTACATTTTGAGGTATAAACATCAAAAAGGCTTGGGCTTGGTCTTGGTCTTGGGCTTGGGCTTGGGGGGTGGAGTTATTTAGGTCCATGCCTAAGGGGCGTGTCCTTCTTGATCTCTGAGGGATCATAGTGATACCAGAGGAATTTCTCAGACCTGCCCTTTTGCAGAGCCCTTTTCCTGGCACAAGGAGTTATAAGCACGCCCCTGCATATCGTCTACTGTGCTTGCTACGGCAGCACATATACTAAAATTGGATCGATACAGAGAAGATTAGCATGGCCCCTGCAAAAGGATGACACGCAAATCCGTGAAGCGCTCCACATTTTGAAGAACCTGGAGAAATGGCACGGCAATCCTGCGGCGTTGACCTTCTGCCGACCGAGATTCGAGCCGGTACTGTTTTTATTCTCAAATCTGCTGGCTTGTCTCGTGGTCAAGGTCGATTGGCAGAAACAGCATAGGGTAGAAATACCACTTGTGACCGAGTGAATCAATATAAGGCACTAGGGATATAGGTAAAGCAGTGTGATTGTCAGCAGGAATATACTATCCAATAGCACTACGCAAAGAGCCTGTTTCAGCTGTGGTTTAAATATTGAAATCAGGAATATATCAGGACACCTCTCTCTGGAGCTAGGGATCGGTCCATGAACAATTGAACCATGCTTGCCAGAGCTGGCAAAACAACATGCAGCAGGGGTTGTAGAGGGTGGAACATGTAAGGACTTTTGTCCATTGCAGAGTTTTGTGTTGTAGACTGGAGTTTTCTTCAGTCCCGTCCCATACCTTTAATAGAATTCCCACCCCTTGACCTGGAGCCCCACCCACCATATTACCCATCCCACCCCACCCTGTCAGGTTTTGCCCCGCCCTCCATTTTGCCCTACTTCCTTTTCTGTGTCGGTATGGGGCAGGCTTCCTAACTATCTGCTTGGTCAAGTCATACTTACTGGGCACTTTAGGTATCTGACAATGTGCGTGTGTGTTTTAACTTTGTAACTGACTCTCTTGGCTGTTTTAGCTTGTAGGGTTACATTTTGAGGTATAAACATCAAAAAGGCTTGGGCTTGGTCTTGGTCTTGGGCTTGGGCTTGGGGGGTGGAGTTATTTAGGTCCATGCCTAAGGGGCGTGTCCTTCTTGATCTCTGAGGGATCATAGTGATACCAGAGGAATTTCTCAGACCTGCCCTTTTGCAGAGCCCTTTTCCTGGCACAAGGAGTTATAAGCACGCCCCTGCATATCGTCTACTGTGCTTGCTACGGCAGCACATATACTAAAATTGGATCGATACAGAGAAGATTAGCATGGCCCCTGCGAAAGGATGACACGCAAATCCGTGAAGCGCTCCACATTTTGGATAAATGGCACGGCAATCCTGCGGCGTTGACCTTCTGCCGACCGAGATTCGAGCCGGTACTGTTTTTATTCTCAAATCTGCTGGCTTGTCTCGTGGTCAAGGTCGGTTGGCAGAAACAGCATAGGGTAGAAATACCACTTGCGACCGAGTGAATCAAGATAAGGCACTAGGGATATAGGTAAAGCAGTGTGATTGTCAGCAGGAATATACTATCCAATAGCACTACGCAAAGAGCCTATGTTTCAGCTGTGGTTTAAATATTGAAATCAGGAATATATCCGGACACCTCTCTCTGGAGCTAGGGATCGGTCCATGAACAATTGAACCATGCTTGCCAGAGCTGGCAAAACAACATGCAGCAGGGGTTGTAGAGGGTGGAACATGTAAGGACTTTTGTCCATTGCAGAGTTTTGTGTTGTAGACTGGAGTTTTCTTCAGTCCCGTCCCATACCTTTAATAGAATTCCCACCCCTTGACCTGGAGCCCCACCCACCATATTACCCATCCCACCCCACCCTGTCAGGTTTTGCCCCGCCCTCCATTTTGCCCTACTTCCTTTTCTGTGTCGGTATGGGGCAGGCTTCCTAACTATCTGCTTGGTCAAGTCATACTTACTGGGCACTTTAGGTATCTGACAATGTGCGTGTGTGTTTTAACTTTGTAACTGACTCTCTTGGCTGTTTTAGCTTGTAGGGTTACATTTTGAGGTATAAACATCAAAAAGGCTTGGGCTTGGTCTTGGTCTTGGGCTTGGGCTTGGGGGGTGGAGTTATTTAGGTCCATGCCTAAGGGGCGTGTCCTTCTTGATCTCTGAGGGATCATAGTGATACCAGAGGAATTTCTCAGACCTGCCCTTTTGCAGAGCCCTTTTCCTGGCACAAGGAGTTATAAGCACGCCCCTGCATATCGTCTACTGTGCTTGCTACGGCAGCACATATACTAAAATTGGATCGATACAGAGAAGATTAGCATGGCCCCTGCGAAAGGATGACACGCAAATCCGTGAAGCGCTCCACATTTTGGATAAATGGCACGGCAATCCTGCGGCGTTGACCTTCTGCCGACCGAGATTCGAGCCGGTACTGTTTTTATTCTCAAATCTGCTGGCTTGTCTCGTGGTCAAGGTCGGTTGGCAGAAACAGCATAGGGTAGAAATACCACTTGCGACCGAGTGAATCAAGATAAGGCACTAGGGATATAGGTAAAGCAGTGTGATTGTCAGCAGGAATATACTATCCAATAGCACTACGCAAAGAGCCTATGTTTCAGCTGTGGTTTAAATATTGAAATCAGGAATATATCCGGACACCTCTCTCTGGAGCTAGGGATCGGTCCATGAACAATTGAACCATGCTTGCCAGAGCTGGCAAAACAACATGCAGCAGGGGTTGTAGAGGGTGGAACATGTAAGGACTTTTGTCCATTGCAGAGTTTTGTGTTGTAGACTGGAGTTTTCTTCAGTCCCGTCCCATACCTTTAATAGAATTCCCACCCCTTGACCTGGAGCCCCACCCACCATATTACCCATCCCACCCCACCCTGTCAGGTTTTGCCCCGCCCTCCATTTTGCCCTACTTCCTTTTCTGTGTCGGTATGGGGCAGGCTTCCTAACTATCTGCTTGGTCAAGTCATACTTACTGGGCACTTTAGGTATCTGACAATGTGCGTGTGTGTTTTAACTTTGTAACTGACTCTCTTGGCTGTTTTAGCTTGTAGGGTTACATTTTGAGGTATAAACATCAAAAAGGCTTGGGCTTGGTCTTGGTCTTGGGCTTGGGCTTGGGGGGTGGAGTTATTTAGGTCCATGCCTAAGGGGCGTGTCCTTCTTGATCTCTGAGGGATCATAGTGATACCAGAGGAATTTCTCAGACCTGCCCTTTTGCAGAGCCCTTTTCCTGGCACAAGGAGTTATAAGCACGCCCCTGCATATCGTCTACTGTGCTTGCTACGGCAGCACATATACTAAAATTGGATCGATACAGAGAAGATTAGCATGGCCCCTGCGAAAGGATGACACGCAAATCCGTGAAGCGCTCCACATTTTGGATAAATGGCACGGCAATCCTGCAGCGTTGACCTTCTGCCGACCGAGATTCGAGCCGGTACTGTTTTTATTCTCAAATCTGCTGGCTTGTCTCGTGGTCAAGGTCGATTGGCAGAAACAGCATAGGGTAGAAATACCACTTGCGACCGAGTGAATCAAGATAAGGCACTAGGGATATAGGTAAAGCAGTGTGATTGTCAGCAGGAATATACTATCCAATAGCACTACGCAAAGAGCCTATGTTTCAGCTGTGGTTTAAATATTGAAATCAGGAATATATCAGGACACCTCTCTCTGGAGCTAGGGATCGGTCCATGAACAATTGAACCATGCTTGCCAGAGCTGGCAAAACAACATGCAGCAGGGGTTGTAGAGGGTGGAACATGTAAGGACTTTTGTCCATTGCAGAGTTTTGTGTTGTAGACTGGAGTTTTCTTCAGTCCCTTCCCATACCTTTAATAGAATTCCCACCCCTTGACCTGGAGCCCCACCCACCATATTACCCATCCCACCCCACCCTGTCAGGTTTTGCCCCGCCCTCCATTTTGCCCTACTTCCTTTTCTGTGTCGGTATGGGGCAGGCTTCCTAACTATCTGCTTGGTCAAGTCATACTTACTGGGCACTTTAGGTATCTGACAATGTGCGTGTGTGTTTTAACTTTGTAACTGACTCTCTTGGCTGTTTTAGCTTGTAGGGTTACATTTTGAGGTATAAACATCAAAAAGGCTTGGGCTTGGTCTTGGTCTTGGGCTTGGGGGGTGGAGTTATTTAGGTCCATGCCTAAGGGGCGTGTCCTTCTTGATCTCTGAGGGATCATAGTGATACCAGAGGAATTTCTCAGACCTGCCCTTTTGCAGAGCCCTTTTCCTGGCACAAGGAGTTATAAGCACGCCCCTGCATATCGTCTACTGTGCTTGCTACGGCAGCACATATACTAAAATTGGATCGATACAGAGAAGATTAGCATGGCCCCTGCGAAAGGATGACACGCAAATCCGTGAAGCGCTCCACATTTTGGATAAATGGCACGGCAATCCTGCAGCGTTGACCTTCTGCCGACCGAGATTCGAGCCGGTACTGTTTTTATTCTCAAATCTACTGGCTTGTCTCGTGGTCAAGGTCGATTGGCAGAAACAGCATAGGGTAGAAATACCACTTGCGACCGAGTGAATCAAGATAAGGCACTAGGGATATAGGTAAAGCAGTGTGATTGTCAGCAGGAATATACTATCCAATAGCACTACGCAAAGAGCCTATGTTTCAGCTGTGGTTTAAATATTGAAATCAGGAATATATCAGGACACCTCTCTCTGGAGCTAGGGATCGGTCCATGAACAATTGAACCATGCTTGCCAGAGCTGGCAAAACAACATGCAGCAGGGGTTGTAGAGGGTGGAACATGTAAGGACTTTTGTCCATTGCAGAGTTTTGTGTTGTAGACTGGAGTTTTCTTCAGTCCCGTCCCATACCTTTAATAGAATTCCCACCCCTTGACCTGGAGCCCCACCCACCATATTACCCATCCCACCCCACCCTGTCAGGTTTTGCCCCGCCCTCCATTTTGCCCTACTTCCTTTTCTGTGTCGGTATGGGGCAGGCTTCCTAACTATCTGCTTGGTCAAGTCATACTTACTGGGCACTTTAGGTATCTGACAATGTGCGTGTGTGTTTTAACTTTGTAACTGACTCTCTTGGCTGTTTTAGCTTGTAGGGTTACATTTTGAGGTATAAACATCAAAAAGGCTTGGGCTTGGTCTTGGTCTTGGGCTTGGGGGGTGGAGTTATTTAGGTCCATGCCTAAGGGGCGTGTCCTTCTTGATCTCTGAGGGATCATAGTGATACCAGAGGAATTTCTCAGACCTGCCCTTTTGCAGAGCCCTTTTCCTGGCACAAGGAGTTATAAGCACGCCCCTGCATATCGTCTACTGTGCTTGCTACGGCAGCACATATACTAAAATTGGATCGATACAGAGAAGATTAGCATGGCCCCTGCGAAAGGATGACACGCAAATCCGTGAAGCGCTCCACATTTTGGATAAATGGCACGGCAATCCTGCAGCGTTGACCTTCTGCCGACCGAGATTCGAGCCGGTACTGTTTTTATTCTCAAATCTACTGGCTTGTCTCGTGGTCAAGGTCGATTGGCAGAAACAGCATAGGGTAGAAATACCACTTGCGACCGAGTGAATCAAGATAAGGCACTAGGGATATAGGTAAAGCAGTGTGATTGTCAGCAGGAATATACTATCCAATAGCACTACGCAAAGAGCCTATGTTTCAGCTGTGGTTTAAATATTGAAATCAGGAATATATCAGGACACCTCTCTCTGGAGCTAGGGATCGGTCCATGAACAATTGAACCATGCTTGCCAGAGCTGGCAAAACAACATGCAGCAGGGGTTGTAGAGGGTGGAACATGTAAGGACTTTTGTCCATTGCAGAGTTTTGTGTTGTAGACTGGAGTTTTCTTCAGTCCCGTCCCATACCTTTAATAGAATTCCCACCCCTTGACCTGGAGCCCCACCCACCATATTACCCATCCCACCCCACCCTGTCAGGTTTTGCCCCGCCCTCCATTTTGCCCTACTTCCTTTTCTGTGTCGGTATGGGGCAGGCTTCCTAACTATCTGCTTGGTCAAGTCATACTTACTGGGCACTTTAGGTATCTGACAATGTGCGTGTGTGTTTTAACTTTGTAACTGACTCTCTTGGCTGTTTTAGCTTGTAGGGTTACATTTTGAGGTATAAACATCAAAAAGGCTTGGGCTTGGTCTTGGTCTTGGGCTTGGGGGGTGGAGTTATTTAGGTCCATGCCTAAGGGGCGTGTCCTTCTTGATCTCTGAGGGATCATAGTGATACCAGAGGAATTTCTCAGACCTGCCCTTTTGCAGAGCCCTTTTCCTGGCACAAGGAGTTATAAGCACGCCCCTGCATATCGTCTACTGTGCTTGCTACGGCAGCACATATACTAAAATTGGATCGATACAGAGAAGATTAGCATGGCCCCTGCGAAAGGATGACACGCAAATCCGTGAAGCGCTCCACATTTTGGATAAATGGCACGGCAATCCTGCAGCGTTGACCTTCTGCCGACCGAGATTCGAGCCGGTACTGTTTTTATTCTCAAATCTACTGGCTTGTCTCGTGGTCAAGGTCGATTGGCAGAAACAGCATAGGGTAGAAATACCACTTGCGACCGAGTGAATCAAGATAAGGCACTAGGGATATAGGTAAAGCAGTGTGATTGTCAGCAGGAATATACTATCCAATAGCACTACGCAAAGAGCCTATGTTTCAGCTGTGGTTTAAATATTGAAATCAGGAATATATCAGGACACCTCTCTCTGGAGCTAGGGATCGGTCCATGAACAATTGAACCATGCTTGCCAGAGCTGGCAAAACAACATGCAGCAGGGGTTGTAGAGGGTGGAACATGTAAGGACTTTTGTCCATTGCAGAGTTTTGTGTTGTAGACTGGAGTTTTCTTCAGTCCCTTCCCATACCTTTAATAGAATTCCCACCCCTTGACCTGGAGCCCCACCCACCATATTACCCATCCCACCCCACCCTGTCAGGTTTTGCCCCGCCCTCCATTTTGCCCTACTTCCTTTTCTGTGTCGGTATGGGGCAGGCTTCCTAACTATCTGCTTGGTCAAGTCATACTTACTGGGCACTTTAGGTATCTGACAATGTGCGTGTGTGTTTTAACTTTGTAACTGACTCTCTTGGCTGTTTTAGCTTGTAGGGTTACATTTTGAGGTATAAACATCAAAAAGGCTTGGGCTTGGTCTTGGTCTTGGGCTTGGGCTTGGGGGGTGGAGTTATTTAGGTCCATGCCTAAGGGGCGTGTCCTTCTTGATCTCTGAGGGATCATAGTGATACCAGAGGAATTTCTCAGACCTGCCCTTTTGCAGAGCCCTTTTCCTGGCACAAGGAGTTATAAGCACGCCCCTGCATATCGTCTACTGTGCTTGCTACGGCAGCACATATACTAAAATTGGATCGATACAGAGAAGATTAGCATGGCCCCTGCGAAAGGATGACACGCAAATCCGTGAAGCGCTCCACATTTTGGATAAATGGCACGGCAATCCTGCGGCGTTGACCTTCTGCCGACTGAGATTCGAGCCGGTACTGTTTTTATTCTCAAATCTGCTGGCTTGTCTCGTGGTCAAGGTCGGTTGGCAGAAACAGCATAGGGTAGAAATACCACTTGCGACCGAGTGAATCAAGATAAGGCACTAGGGATATAGGTAAAGCAGTGTGATTGTCAGCAGGAATATACTATCCAATAGCACTACGCAAAGAGCCTATGTTTCAGCTGTGGTTTAAATATTGAAATCAGGAATATATCCGGACACCTCTCTCTGGAGCTAGGGATCGGTCCATGAACAATTGAACCATGCTTGCCAGAGCTGGCAAAACAACATGCAGCAGGGGTTGTAGAGGGTGGAACATGTAAGGACTTTTGTCCATTGCAGAGTTTTGTGTTGTAGACTGGAGTTTTCTTCAGTCCCGTCCCATACCTTTAATAGAATTCCCACCCCTTGACCTGGAGCCCCACCCACCATATTACCCATCCCACCCCACCCTGTCAGGTTTTGCCCCGCCCTCCATTTTGCCCTACTTCCTTTTCTGTGTCGGTATGGGGCAGGCTTCCTAACTATCTGCTTGGTCAAGTCATACTTACTGGGCACTTTAGGTATCTGACAATGTGCGTGTGTGTTTTAACTTTGTAACTGACTCTCTTGGCTGTTTTAGCTTGTAGGGTTACATTTTGAGGTATAAACATCAAAAAGGCTTGGGCTTGGTCTTGGTCTTGGGCTTGGGCTTGGGGGGTGGAGTTATTTAGGTCCATGCCTAAGGGGCGTGTCCTTCTTGATCTCTGAGGGATCATAGTGATACCAGAGGAATTTCTCAGACCTGCCCTTTTGCAGAGCCCTTTTCCTGGCACAAGGAGTTATAAGCACGCCCCTGCATATCGTCTACTGTGCTTGCTACGGCAGCACATATACTAAAATTGGATCGATACAGAGAAGATTAGCATGGCCCCTGCGAAAGGATGACACGCAAATCCGTGAAGCGCTCCACATTTTGAAGAACCTGGAGAAATGGCACGGCAATCCTGCGGCGTTGACCTTCTGCCGACCGAGATTCGAGCCGGTACTGTTTTTATTCTCAAATCTGCTGGCTTGTCTCGTGGTCAAGGTCGATTGGCAGAAACAGCATAGGGTAGAAATACCACTTGTGACCGAGTGAATCAATATAAGGCACTAGGGATATAGGTAAAGCAGTGTGATTGTCAGCAGGAATATACTATCCAATAGCACTACGCAAAGAGCCTGTTTCAGCTGTGGTTTAAATATTGAAATCAGGAATATATCAGGACACCTCTCTCTGGAGCTAGGGATCGGTCCATGAACAATTGAACCATGCTTGCCAGAGCTGGCAAAACAACATGCAGCAGGGGTTGTAGAGGGTGGAACATGTAAGGACTTTTGTCCATTGCAGAGTTTTGTGTTGTAGACTGGAGTTTTCTTCAGTCCCGTCCCATACCTTTAATAGAATTCCCACCCCTTGACCTGGAGCCCCACCCACCATATTACCCATCCCACCCCACCCTGTCAGGTTTTGCCCCGCCCTCCATTTTGCCCTACTTCCTTTTCTGTGTCGGTATGGGGCAGGCTTCCTAACTATCTGCTTGGTCAAGTCATACTTACTGGGCACTTTAGGTATCTGACAATGTGCGTGTGTGTTTTAACTTTGTAACTGACTCTCTTGGCTGTTTTAGCTTGTAGGGTTACATTTTGAGGTATAAACATCAAAAAGGCTTGGGCTTGGTCTTGGTCTTGGGCTTGGGCTTGGGGGGTGGAGTTATTTAGGTCCATGCCTAAGGGGCGTGTCCTTCTTGATCTCTGAGGGATCATAGTGATACCAGAGGAATTTCTCAGACCTGCCCTTTTGCAGAGCCCTTTTCCTGGCACAAGGAGTTATAAGCACGCCCCTGCATATCGTCTACTGTGCTTGCTACGGCAGCACATATACTAAAATTGGATCGATACAGAGAAGATTAGCATGGCCCCTGCGAAAGGATGACACGCAAATCCGTGAAGCGCTCCACATTTTGGATAAATGGCACGGCAATCCTGCGGCGTTGACCTTCTGCCGACCGAGATTCGAGCCGGTACTGTTTTTATTCTCAAATCTGCTGGCTTGTCTCGTGGTCAAGGTCGGTTGGCAGAAACAGCATAGGGTAGAAATACCACTTGCGACCGAGTGAATCAAGATAAGGCACTAGGGATATAGGTAAAGCAGTGTGATTGTCAGCAGGAATATACTATCCAATAGCACTACGCAAAGAGCCTATGTTTCAGCTGTGGTTTAAATATTGAAATCAGGAATATATCCGGACACCTCTCTCTGGAGCTAGGGATCGGTCCATGAACAATTGAACCATGCTTGCCAGAGCTGGCAAAACAACATGCAGCAGGGGTTGTAGAGGGTGGAACATGTAAGGACTTTTGTCCATTGCAGAGTTTTGTGTTGTAGACTGGAGTTTTCTTCAGTCCCGTCCCATACCTTTAATAGAATTCCCACCCCTTGACCTGGAGCCCCACCCACCATATTACCCATCCCACCCCACCCTGTCAGGTTTTGCCCCGCCCTCCATTTTGCCCTACTTCCTTTTCTGTGTCGGTATGGGGCAGGCTTCCTAACTATCTGCTTGGTCAAGTCATACTTACTGGGCACTTTAGGTATCTGACAATGTGCGTGTGTGTTTTAACTTTGTAACTGACTCTCTTGGCTGTTTTAGCTTGTAGGGTTACATTTTGAGGTATAAACATCAAAAAGGCTTGGGCTTGGTCTTGGTCTTGGGCTTGGGCTTGGGGGGTGGAGTTATTTAGGTCCATGCCTAAGGGGCGTGTCCTTCTTGATCTCTGAGGGATCATAGTGATACCAGAGGAATTTCTCAGACCTGCCCTTTTGCAGAGCCCTTTTCCTGGCACAAGGAGTTATAAGCACGCCCCTGCATATCGTCTACTGTGCTTGCTACGGCAGCACATATACTAAAATTGGATCGATACAGAGAAGATTAGCATGGCCCCTGCGAAAGGATGACACGCAAATCCGTGAAGCGCTCCACATTTTGGATAAATGGCACGGCAATCCTGCAGCGTTGACCTTCTGCCGACCGAGATTCGAGCCGGTACTGTTTTTATTCTCAAATCTGCTGGCTTGTCTCGTGGTCAAGGTCGATTGGCAGAAACAGCATAGGGTAGAAATACCACTTGCGACCGAGTGAATCAAGATAAGGCACTAGGGATATAGGTAAAGCAGTGTGATTGTCAGCAGGAATATACTATCCAATAGCACTACGCAAAGAGCCTATGTTTCAGCTGTGGTTTAAATATTGAAATCAGGAATATATCAGGACACCTCTCTCTGGAGCTAGGGATTGGTCCATGAACAATTGAACCATGCTTGCCAGAGCTGGCAAAACAACATGCAGCAGGGGTTGTAGAGGGTGGAACATGTAAGGACTTTTGTCCATTGCAGAGTTTTGTGTTGTAGACTGGAGTTTTCTTCAGTCCCGTCCCATACCTTTAATAGAATTCCCACCCCTTGACCTGGAGCCCCACCCACCATATTACCCATCCCACCCCACCCTGTCAGGTTTTGCCCCGCCCTCCATTTTGCCCTACTTCCTTTTCTGTGTCGGTATGGGGCAGGCTTCCTAACTATCTGCTTGGTCAAGTCATACTTACTGGGCACTTTAGGTATCTGACAATGTGCGTGTGTGTTTTAACTTTGTAACTGACTCTCTTGGCTGTTTTAGCTTGTAGGGTTACATTTTGAGGTATAAACATCAAAAAGGCTTGGGCTTGGTCTTGGTCTTGGGCTTGGGGGGTGGAGTTATTTAGGTCCATGCCTAAGGGGCGTGTCCTTCTTGATCTCTGAGGGATCATAGTGATACCAGAGGAATTTCTCAGACCTGCCCTTTTGCAGAGCCCTTTTCCTGGCACAAGGAGTTATAAGCACGCCCCTGCATATCGTCTACTGTGCTTGCTACGGCAGCACATATACTAAAATTGGATCGATACAGAGAAGATTAGCATGGCCCCTGCGAAAGGATGACACGCAAATCCGTGAAGCGCTCCACATTTTGGATAAATGGCACGGCAATCCTGCGGCGTTGACCTTCTGCCGACCGAGATTCGAGCCGGTACTGTTTTTATTCTCAAATCTGCTGGCTTGTCTCGTGGTCAAGGTCGGTTGGCAGAAACAGCATAGGGTAGAAATACCACTTGCGACCGAGTGAATCAAGATAAGGCACTAGGGATATAGGTAAAGCAGTGTGATTGTCAGCAGGAATATACTATCCAATAGCACTACGCAAAGAGCCTATGTTTCAGCTGTGGTTTAAATATTGAAATCAGGAATATATCCGGACACCTCTCTCTGGAGCTAGGGATCGGTCCATGAACAATTGAACCATGCTTGCCAGAGCTGGCAAAACAACATGCAGCAGGGGTTGTAGAGGGTGGAACATGTAAGGACTTTTGTCCATTGCAGAGTTTTGTGTTGTAGACTGGAGTTTTCTTCAGTCCCGTCCCATACCTTTAATAGAATTCCCACCCCTTGACCTGGAGCCCCACCCACCATATTACCCATCCCACCCCACCCTGTCAGGTTTTGCCCCGCCCTCCATTTTGCCCTACTTCCTTTTCTGTGTCGGTATGGGGCAGGCTTCCTAACTATCTGCTTGGTCAAGTCATACTTACTGGGCACTTTAGGTATCTGACAATGTGCGTGTGTGTTTTAACTTTGTAACTGACTCTCTTGGCTGTTTTAGCTTGTAGGGTTACATTTTGAGGTATAAACATCAAAAAGGCTTGGGCTTGGTCTTGGTCTTGGGCTTGGGCTTGGGGGGTGGAGTTATTTAGGTCCATGCCTAAGGGGCGTGTCCTTCTTGATCTCTGAGGGATCATAGTGATACCAGAGGAATTTCTCAGACCTGCCCTTTTGCAGAGCCCTTTTCCTGGCACAAGGAGTTATAAGCACGCCCCTGCATATCGTCTACTGTGCTTGCTACGGCAGCACATATACTAAAATTGGATCGATACAGAGAAGATTAGCATGGCCCCTGCGAAAGGATGACACGCAAATCCGTGAAGCGCTCCACATTTTGAAGAACCTGGAGAAATGGCACGGCAATCCTGCGGCGTTGACCTTCTGCCGACCGAGATTCGAGCCGGTACTGTTTTTATTCTCAAATCTGCTGGCTTGTCTCGTGGTCAAGGTCGATTGGCAGAAACAGCATAGGGTAGAAATACCACTTGCGACCGAGTGAATCAAGATAAGGCACTAGGGATATAGGTAAAGCAGTGTGATTGTCAGCAGGAATATACTATCCAATAGCACTACGCAAAGAGCCTATGTTTCAGCTGTGGTTTAAATATTGAAATCAGGAATATATCAGGACACCTCTCTCTGGAGCTAGGGATCGGTCCATGAACAATTGAACCATGCTTGCCAGAGCTGGCAAAACAACATGCAGCAGGGGTTGTAGAGGGTGGAACATGTAAGGACTTTTGTCCATTGCAGAGTTTTGTGTTGTAGACTGGAGTTTTCTTCAGTCCCGTCCCATACCTTTAATAGAATTCCCACCCCTTGACCTGGAGCCCCACCCACCATATTACCCATCCCACCCCACCCTGTCAGGTTTTGCCCCGCCCTCCATTTTGCCCTACTTCCTTTTCTGTGTCGGTATGGGGCAGGCTTCCTAACTATCTGCTTGGTCAAGTCATACTTACTGGGCACTTTAGGTATCTGACAATGTGCGTGTGTGTTTTAACTTTGTAACTGACTCTCTTGGCTGTTTTAGCTTGTAGGGTTACATTTTGAGGTATAAACATCAAAAAGGCTTGGGCTTGGTCTTGGTCTTGGGCTTGGGCTTGGGGGGTGGAGTTATTTAGGTCCATGCCTAAGGGGCGTGTCCTTCTTGATCTCTGAGGGATCATAGTGATACCAGAGGAATTTCTCAGACCTGCCCTTTTGCAGAGCCCTTTTCCTGGCACAAGGAGTTATAAGCACGCCCCTGCATATCGTCTACTGTGCTTGCTACGGCAGCACATATACTAAAATTGGATCGATACAGAGAAGATTAGCATGGCCCCTGCGAAAGGATGACACGCAAATCCGTGAAGCGCTCCACATTTTGGATAAATGGCACGGCAATCCTGCAGCGTTGACCTTCTGCCGACCGAGATTCGAGCCGGTACTGTTTTTATTCTCAAATCTGCTGGCTTGTCTCGTGGTCAAGGTCGATTGGCAGAAACAGCATAGGGTAGAAATACCACTTGCGACCGAGTGAATCAAGATAAGGCACTAGGGATATAGGTAAAGCAGTGTGATTGTCAGCAGGAATATACTATCCAATAGCACTACGCAAAGAGCCTATGTTTCAGCTGTGGTTTAAATATTGAAATCAGGAATATATCAGGACACCTCTCTCTGGAGCTAGGGATCGGTCCATGAACAATTGAACCATGCTTGCCAGAGCTGGCAAAACAACATGCAGCAGGGGTTGTAGAGGGTGGAACATGTAAGGACTTTTGTCCATTGCAGAGTTTTGTGTTGTAGACTGGAGTTTTCTTCAGTCCCGTCCCATACCTTTAATAGAATTCCCACCCCTTGACCTGGAGCCCCACCCACCATATTACCCATCCCACCCCACCCTGTCAGGTTTTGCCCCGCCCTCCATTTTGCCCTACTTCCTTTTCTGTGTCGGTATGGGGCAGGCTTCCTAACTATCTGCTTGGTCAAGTCATACTTACTGGGCACTTTAGGTATCTGACAATGTGCGTGTGTGTTTTAACTTTGTAACTGACTCTCTTGGCTGTTTTAGCTTGTAGGGTTACATTTTGAGGTATAAACATCAAAAAGGCTTGGGCTTGGTCTTGGTCTTGGGCTTGGGCTTGGGGGGTGGAGTTATTTAGGTCCATGCCTAAGGGGCGTGTCCTTCTTGATCTCTGAGGGATCATAGTGATACCAGAGGAATTTCTCAGACCTGCCCTTTTGCAGAGCCCTTTTCCTGGCACAAGGAGTTATAAGCACGCCCCTGCATATCGTCTACTGTGCTTGCTACGGCAGCACATATACTAAAATTGGATCGATACAGAGAAGATTAGCATGGCCCCTGCGAAAGGATGACACGCAAATCCGTGAAGCGCTCCACATTTTGAAGAACCTGGAGAAATGGCACGGCAATCCTGCGGCGTTGACCTTCTGCCGACCGAGATTCGAGCCGGTACTGTTTTTATTCTCAAATCTGCTGGCTTGTCTCGTGGTCAAGGTCGATTGGCAGAAACAGCATAGGGTAGAAATACCACTTGTGACCGAGTGAATCAATATAAGGCACTAGGGATATAGGTAAAGCAGTGTGATTGTCAGCAGGAATATACTATCCAATAGCACTACGCAAAGAGCCTGTTTCAGCTGTGGTTTAAATATTGAAATCAGGAATATATCAGGACACCTCTCTCTGGAGCTAGGGATCGGTCCATGAACAATTGAACCATGCTTGCCAGAGCTGGCAAAACAACATGCAGCAGGGGTTGTAGAGGGTGGAACATGTAAGGACTTTTGTCCATTGCAGAGTTTTGTGTTGTAGACTGGAGTTTTCTTCAGTCCCGTCCCATACCTTTAATAGAATTCCCACCCCTTGACCTGGAGCCCCACCCACCATATTACCCATCCCACCCCACCCTGTCAGGTTTTGCCCCGCCCTCCATTTTGCCCTACTTCCTTTTCTGTGTCGGTATGGGGCAGGCTTCCTAACTATCTGCTTGGTCAAGTCATACTTACTGGGCACTTTAGGTATCTGACAATGTGCGTGTGTGTTTTAACTTTGTAACTGACTCTCTTGGCTGTTTTAGCTTGTAGGGTTACATTTTGAGGTATAAACATCAAAAAGGCTTGGGCTTGGTCTTGGTCTTGGGCTTGGGCTTGGGGGGTGGAGTTATTTAGGTCCATGCCTAAGGGGCGTGTCCTTCTTGATCTCTGAGGGATCATAGTGATACCAGAGGAATTTCTCAGACCTGCCCTTTTGCAGAGCCCTTTTCCTGGCACAAGGAGTTATAAGCACGCCCCTGCATATCGTCTACTGTGCTTGCTACGGCAGCACATATACTAAAATTGGATCGATACAGAGAAGATTAGCATGGCCCCTGCGAAAGGATGACACGCAAATCCGTGAAGCGCTCCACATTTTGGATAAATGGCACGGCAATCCTGCGGCGTTGACCTTCTGCCGACCGAGATTCGAGCCGGTACTGTTTTTATTCTCAAATCTGCTGGCTTGTCTCGTGGTCAAGGTCGGTTGGCAGAAACAGCATAGGGTAGAAATACCACTTGCGACCGAGTGAATCAAGATAAGGCACTAGGGATATAGGTAAAGCAGTGTGATTGTCAGCAGGAATATACTATCCAATAGCACTACGCAAAGAGCCTATGTTTCAGCTGTGGTTTAAATATTGAAATCAGGAATATATCCGGACACCTCTCTCTGGAGCTAGGGATCGGTCCATGAACAATTGAACCATGCTTGCCAGAGCTGGCAAAACAACATGCAGCAGGGGTTGTAGAGGGTGGAACATGTAAGGACTTTTGTCCATTGCAGAGTTTTGTGTTGTAGACTGGAGTTTTCTTCAGTCCCGTCCCATACCTTTAATAGAATTCCCACCCCTTGACCTGGAGCCCCACCCACCATATTACCCATCCCACCCCACCCTGTCAGGTTTTGCCCCGCCCTCCATTTTGCCCTACTTCCTTTTCTGTGTCGGTATGGGGCAGGCTTCCTAACTATCTGCTTGGTCAAGTCATACTTACTGGGCACTTTAGGTATCTGACAATGTGCGTGTGTGTTTTAACTTTGTAACTGACTCTCTTGGCTGTTTTAGCTTGTAGGGTTACATTTTGAGGTATAAACATCAAAAAGGCTTGGGCTTGGTCTTGGGCTTGGGGGGTGGAGTTATTTAGGTCCATGCCTAAGGGGCGTGTCCTTCTTGATCTCTGAGGGATCATAGTGATACCAGAGGAATTTCTCAGACCTGCCCTTTTGCAGAGCCCTTTTCCTGGCACAAGGAGTTATAAGCACGCCCCTGCATATCGTCTACTGTGCTTGCTACGGCAGCACATATACTAAAATTGGATCGATACAGAGAAGATTAGCATGGCCCCTGCGAAAGGATGACACGCAAATCCGTGAAGCGCTCCACATTTTGGATAAATGGCACGGCAATCCTGCAGCGTTGACCTTCTGCCGACCGAGATTCGAGCCGGTACTGTTTTTATTCTCAAATCTGCTGGCTTGTCTCGTGGTCAAGGTCGATTGGCAGAAACAGCATAGGGTAGAAATACCACTTGCGACCGAGTGAATCAAGATAAGGCACTAGGGATATAGGTAAAGCAGTGTGATTGTCAGCAGGAATATACTATCCAATAGCACTACGCAAAGAGCCTATGTTTCAGCTGTGGTTTAAATATTGAAATCAGGAATATATCAGGACACCTCTCTCTGGAGCTAGGGATCGGTCCATGAACAATTGAACCATGCTTGCCAGAGCTGGCAAAACAACATGCAGCAGGGGTTGTAGAGGGTGGAACATGTAAGGACTTTTGTCCATTGCAGAGTTTTGTGTTGTAGACTGGAGTTTTCTTCAGTCCCGTCCCATACCTTTAATAGAATTCCCACCCCTTGACCTGGAGCCCCACCCACCATATTACCCATCCCACCCCACCCTGTCAGGTTTTGCCCCGCCCTCCATTTTGCCCTACTTCCTTTTCTGTGTCGGTATGGGGCAGGCTTCCTAACTATCTGCTTGGTCAAGTCATACTTACTGGGCACTTTAGGTATCTGACAATGTGCGTGTGTGTTTTAACTTTGTAACTGACTCTCTTGGCTGTTTTAGCTTGTAGGGTTACATTTTGAGGTATAAACATCAAAAAGGCTTGGGCTTGGTCTTGGTCTTGGGCTTGGGGGGTGGAGTTATTTAGGTCCATGCCTAAGGGGCGTGTCCTTCTTGATCTCTGAGGGATCATAGTGATACCAGAGGAATTTCTCAGACCTGCCCTTTTGCAGAGCCCTTTTCCTGGCACAAGGAGTTATAAGCACGCCCCTGCATATCGTCTACTGTGCTTGCTACGGCAGCACATATACTAAAATTGGATCGATACAGAGAAGATTAGCATGGCCCCTGCGAAAGGATGACACGCAAATCCGTGAAGCGCTCCACATTTTGGATAAATGGCACGGCAATCCTGCAGCGTTGACCTTCTGCCGACCGAGATTCGAGCCGGTACTGTTTTTATTCTCAAATCTGCTGGCTTGTCTCGTGGTCAAGGTCGATTGGCAGAAACAGCATAGGGTAGAAATACCACTTGCGACCGAGTGAATCAAGATAAGGCACTAGGGATATAGGTAAAGCAGTGTGATTGTCAGCAGGAATATACTATCCAATAGCACTACGCAAAGAGCCTATGTTTCAGCTGTGGTTTAAATATTGAAATCAGGAATATATCAGGACACCTCTCTCTGGAGCTAGGGATCGGTCCATGAACAATTGAACCATGCTTGCCAGAGCTGGCAAAACAACATGCAGCAGGGGTTGTAGAGGGTGGAACATGTAAGGACTTTTGTCCATTGCAGAGTTTTGTGTTGTAGACTGGAGTTTTCTTCAGTCCCGTCCCATACCTTTAATAGAATTCCCACCCCTTGACCTGGAGCCCCACCCACCATATTACCCATCCCACCCCACCCTGTCAGGTTTTGCCCCGCCCTCCATTTTGCCCTACTTCCTTTTCTGTGTCGGTATGGGGCAGGCTTCCTAACTATCTGCTTGGTCAAGTCATACTTACTGGGCACTTTAGGTATCTGACAATGTGCGTGTGTGTTTTAACTTTGTAACTGACTCTCTTGGCTGTTTTAGCTTGTAGGGTTACATTTTGAGGTATAAACATCAAAAAGGCTTGGGCTTGGTCTTGGTCTTGGGCTTGGGCTTGGGGGGTGGAGTTATTTAGGTCCATGCCTAAGGGGCGTGTCCTTCTTGATCTCTGAGGGATCATAGTGATACCAGAGGAATTTCTCAGACCTGCCCTTTTGCAGAGCCCTTTTCCTGGCACAAGGAGTTATAAGCACGCCCCTGCATATCGTCTACTGTGCTTGCTACGGCAGCACATATACTAAAATTGGATCGATACAGAGAAGATTAGCATGGCCCCTGCGAAAGGATGACACGCAAATCCGTGAAGCGCTCCACATTTTGGATAAATGGCACGGCAATCCTGCGGCGTTGACCTTCTGCCGACCGAGATTCGAGCCGGTACTGTTTTTATTCTCAAATCTGCTGGCTTGTCTCGTGGTCAAGGTCGGTTGGCAGAAACAGCATAGGGTAGAAATACCACTTGCGACCGAGTGAATCAAGATAAGGCACTAGGGATATAGGTAAAGCAGTGTGATTGTCAGCAGGAATATACTATCCAATAGCACTACGCAAAGAGCCTATGTTTCAGCTGTGGTTTAAATATTGAAATCAGGAATATATCCGGACACCTCTCTCTGGAGCTAGGGATCGGTCCATGAACAATTGAACCATGCTTGCCAGAGCTGGCAAAACAACATGCAGCAGGGGTTGTAGAGGGTGGAACATGTAAGGACTTTTGTCCATTGCAGAGTTTTGTGTTGTAGACTGGAGTTTTCTTCAGTCCCGTCCCATACCTTTAATAGAATTCCCACCCCTTGACCTGGAGCCCCACCCACCATATTACCCATCCCACCCCACCCTGTCAGGTTTTGCCCCGCCCTCCATTTTGCCCTACTTCCTTTTCTGTGTCGGTATGGGGCAGGCTTCCTAACTATCTGCTTGGTCAAGTCATACTTACTGGGCACTTTAGGTATCTGACAATGTGCGTGTGTGTTTTAACTTTGTAACTGACTCTCTTGGCTGTTTTAGCTTGTAGGGTTACATTTTGAGGTATAAACATCAAAAAGGCTTGGGCTTGGTCTTGGTCTTGGGCTTGGGGGGTGGAGTTATTTAGGTCCATGCCTAAGGGGCGTGTCCTTCTTGATCTCTGAGGGATCATAGTGATACCAGAGGAATTTCTCAGACCTGCCCTTTTGCAGAGCCCTTTTCCTGGCACAAGGAGTTATAAGCACGCCCCTGCATATCGTCTACTGTGCTTGCTACGGCAGCACATATACTAAAATTGGATCGATACAGAGAAGATTAGCATGGCCCCTGCGAAAGGATGACACGCAAATCCGTGAAGCGCTCCACATTTTGGATAAATGGCACGGCAATCCTGCAGCGTTGACCTTCTGCCGACCGAGATTCGAGCCGGTACTGTTTTTATTCTCAAATCTGCTGGCTTGTCTCGTGGTCAAGGTCGATTGGCAGAAACAGCATAGGGTAGAAATACCACTTGCGACCGAGTGAATCAAGATAAGGCACTAGGGATATAGGTAAAGCAGTGTGATTGTCAGCAGGAATATACTATCCAATAGCACTACGCAAAGAGCCTATGTTTCAGCTGTGGTTTAAATATTGAAATCAGGAATATATCAGGACACCTCTCTCTGGAGCTAGGGATCGGTCCATGAACAATTGAACCATGCTTGCCAGAGCTGGCAAAACAACATGCAGCAGGGGTTGTAGAGGGTGGAACATGTAAGGACTTTTGTCCATTGCAGAGTTTTGTGTTGTAGACTGGAGTTTTCTTCAGTCCCGTCCCATACCTTTAATAGAATTCCCACCCCTTGACCTGGAGCCCCACCCACCATATTACCCATCCCACCCCACCCTGTCAGGTTTTGCCCCGCCCTCCATTTTGCCCTACTTCCTTTTCTGTGTCGGTATGGGGCAGGCTTCCTAACTATCTGCTTGGTCAAGTCATACTTACTGGGCACTTTAGGTATCTGACAATGTGCGTGTGTGTTTTAACTTTGTAACTGACTCTCTTGGCTGTTTTAGCTTGTAGGGTTACATTTTGAGGTATAAACATCAAAAAGGCTTGGGCTTGGTCTTGGTCTTGGGCTTGGGCTTGGGGGGTGGAGTTATTTAGGTCCATGCCTAAGGGGCGTGTCCTTCTTGATCTCTGAGGGATCATAGTGATACCAGAGGAATTTCTCAGACCTGCCCTTTTGCAGAGCCCTTTTCCTGGCACAAGGAGTTATAAGCACGCCCCTGCATATCGTCTACTGTGCTTGCTACGGCAGCACATATACTAAAATTGGATCGATACAGAGAAGATTAGCATGGCCCCTGCGAAAGGATGACACGCAAATCCGTGAAGCGCTCCACATTTTGGATAAATGGCACGGCAATCCTGCAGCGTTGACCTTCTGCCGACCGAGATTCGAGCCGGTACTGTTTTTATTCTCAAATCTGCTGGCTTGTCTCGTGGTCAAGGTCGATTGGCAGAAACAGCATAGGGTAGAAATACCACTTGCGACCGAGTGAATCAAGATAAGGCACTAGGGATATAGGTAAAGCAGTGTGATTGTCAGCAGGAATATACTATCCAATAGCACTACGCAAAGAGCCTATGTTTCAGCTGTGGTTTAAATATTGAAATCAGGAATATATCAGGACACCTCTCTCTGGAGCTAGGGATCGGTCCATGAACAATTGAACCATGCTTGCCAGAGCTGGCAAAACAACATGCAGCAGGGGTTGTAGAGGGTGGAACATGTAAGGACTTTTGTCCATTGCAGAGTTTTGTGTTGTAGACTGGAGTTTTCTTCAGTCCCGTCCCATACCTTTAATAGAATTCCCACCCCTTGACCTGGAGCCCCACCCACCATATTACCCATCCCACCCCACCCTGTCAGGTTTTGCCCCGCCCTCCATTTTGCCCTACTTCCTTTTCTGTGTCGGTATGGGGCAGGCTTCCTAACTATCTGCTTGGTCAAGTCATACTTACTGGGCACTTTAGGTATCTGACAATGTGCGTGTGTGTTTTAACTTTGTAACTGACTCTCTTGGCTGTTTTAGCTTGTAGGGTTACATTTTGAGGTATAAACATCAAAAAGGCTTGGGCTTGGTCTTGGTCTTGGGCTTGGGCTTGGGGGGTGGAGTTATTTAGGTCCATGCCTAAGGGGCGTGTCCTTCTTGATCTCTGAGGGATCATAGTGATACCAGAGGAATTTCTCAGACCTGCCCTTTTGCAGAGCCCTTTTCCTGGCACAAGGAGTTATAAGCACGCCCCTGCATATCGTCTACTGTGCTTGCTACGGCAGCACATATACTAAAATTGGATCGATACAGAGAAGATTAGCATGGCCCCTGCGAAAGGATGACACGCAAATCCGTGAAGCGCTCCACATTTTGGATAAATGGCACGGCAATCCTGCAGCGTTGACCTTCTGCCGACCGAGATTCGAGCCGGTACTGTTTTTATTCTCAAATCTGCTGGCTTGTCTCGTGGTCAAGGTCGATTGGCAGAAACAGCATAGGGTAGAAATACCACTTGCGACCGAGTGAATCAAGATAAGGCACTAGGGATATAGGTAAAGCAGTGTGATTGTCAGCAGGAATATACTATCCAATAGCACTACGCAAAGAGCCTATGTTTCAGCTGTGGTTTAAATATTGAAATCAGGAATATATCAGGACACCTCTCTCTGGAGCTAGGGATCGGTCCATGAACAATTGAACCATGCTTGCCAGAGCTGGCAAAACAACATGCAGCAGGGGTTGTAGAGGGTGGAACATGTAAGGACTTTTGTCCATTGCAGAGTTTTGTGTTGTAGACTGGAGTTTTCTTCAGTCCCGTCCCATACCTTTAATAGAATTCCCACCCCTTGACCTGGAGCCCCACCCACCATATTACCCATCCCACCCCACCCTGTCAGGTTTTGCCCCGCCCTCCATTTTGCCCTACTTCCTTTTCTGTGTCGGTATGGGGCAGGCTTCCTAACTATCTGCTTGGTCAAGTCATACTTACTGGGCACTTTAGGTATCTGACAATGTGCGTGTGTGTTTTAACTTTGTAACTGACTCTCTTGGCTGTTTTAGCTTGTAGGGTTACATTTTGAGGTATAAACATCAAAAAGGCTTGGGCTTGGTCTTGGTCTTGGGCTTGGGCTTGGGGGGTGGAGTTATTTAGGTCCATGCCTAAGGGGCGTGTCCTTCTTGATCTCTGAGGGATCATAGTGATACCAGAGGAATTTCTCAGACCTGCCCTTTTGCAGAGCCCTTTTCCTGGCACAAGGAGTTATAAGCACGCCCCTGCATATCGTCTACTGTGCTTGCTACGGCAGCACATATACTAAAATTGGATCGATACAGAGAAGATTAGCATGGCCCCTGCGAAAGGATGACACGCAAATCCGTGAAGCGCTCCACATTTTGGATAAATGGCACGGCAATCCTGCGGCGTTGACCTTCTGCCGACCGAGATTCGAGCCGGTACTGTTTTTATTCTCAAATCTGCTGGCTTGTCTCGTGGTCAAGGTCGGTTGGCAGAAACAGCATAGGGTAGAAATACCACTTGCGACCGAGTGAATCAAGATAAGGCACTAGGGATATAGGTAAAGCAGTGTGATTGTCAGCAGGAATATACTATCCAATAGCACTACGCAAAGAGCCTATGTTTCAGCTGTGGTTTAAATATTGAAATCAGGAATATATCCGGACACCTCTCTCTGGAGCTAGGGATCGGTCCATGAACAATTGAACCATGCTTGCCAGAGCTGGCAAAACAACATGCAGCAGGGGTTGTAGAGGGTGGAACATGTAAGGACTTTTGTCCATTGCAGAGTTTTGTGTTGTAGACTGGAGTTTTCTTCAGTCCCGTCCCATACCTTTAATAGAATTCCCACCCCTTGACCTGGAGCCCCACCCACCATATTACCCATCCCACCCCACCCTGTCAGGTTTTGCCCCGCCCTCCATTTTGCCCTACTTCCTTTTCTGTGTCGGTATGGGGCAGGCTTCCTAACTATCTGCTTGGTCAAGTCATACTTACTGGGCACTTTAGGTATCTGACAATGTGCGTGTGTGTTTTAACTTTGTAACTGACTCTCTTGGCTGTTTTAGCTTGTAGGGTTACATTTTGAGGTATAAACATCAAAAAGGCTTGGGCTTGGTCTTGGTCTTGGGCTTGGGCTTGGGGGGTGGAGTTATTTAGGTCCATGCCTAAGGGGCGTGTCCTTCTTGATCTCTGAGGGATCATAGTGATACCAGAGGAATTTCTCAGACCTGCCCTTTTGCAGAGCCCTTTTCCTGGCACAAGGAGTTATAAGCACGCCCCTGCATATCGTCTACTGTGCTTGCTACGGCAGCACATATACTAAAATTGGATCGATACAGAGAAGATTAGCATGGCCCCTGCGAAAGGATGACACACAAATCCGTGAAGTGCTCCACATTTTGGATAAATGGCACGGCAATCCTGCAGCGTTGACCTTCTGCCGACCGAGATTCGAGCCGGTACTGTTTTTATTCTCAAATCTGCTGGCTTGTCTCGTGGTCAAGGTCGATTGGCAGAAACAGCATAGGGTAGAAATACCACTTGCGACCGAGTGAATCAAGATAAGGCACTAGGGATATAGGTAAAGCAGTGTGATTGTCAGCAGGAATATACTATCCAATAGCACTACGCAAAGAGCCTATGTTTCAGCTGTGGTTTAAATATTGAAATCAGGAATATATCAGGACACCTCTCTCTGGAGCTAGGGATCGGTCCATGAACAATTGAACCATGCTTTCCAGAGCTGGCAAAACAACATGCAGCAGGGGTTGTAGAGGGTGGAACATGTAAGGACTTTTGTCCATTGCAGAGTTTTGTGTTGTAGACTGGAGTTTTCTTCAGTCCCGTCCCATACCTTTAATAGAATTCCCACCCCTTGACCTGGAGCCCCACCCACCATATTACCCATCCCACCCCACCCTGTCAGGTTTTGCCCCGCCCTCCATTTTGCCCTACTTCCTTTTCTGTGTCGGTATGGGGCAGGCTTCCTAACTATCTGCTTGGTCAAGTCATACTTACTGGGCACTTTAGGTATCTGACAATGTGCGTGTGTGTTTTAACTTTGTAACTGACTCTCTTGGCTGTTTTAGCTTGTAGGGTTACATTTTGAGGTATAAACATCAAAAAGGCTTGGGCTTGGTCTTGGTCTTGGGCTTGGGCTTGGGGGGTGGAGTTATTTAGGTCCATGCCTAAGGGGCGTGTCCTTCTTGATCTCTGAGGGATCATAGTGATACCAGAGGAATTTCTCAGACCTGCCCTTTTGCAGAGCCCTTTTCCTGGCACAAGGAGTTATAAGCACGCCCCTGCATATCGTCTACTGTGCTTGCTACGGCAGCACATATACTAAAATTGGATCGATACAGAGAAGATTAGCATGGCCCCTGCGAAAGGATGACACGCAAATCCGTGAAGCGCTCCACATTTTGAAGAACCTGGAGAAATGGCACGGCAATCCTGCGGCGTTGACCTTCTGCCGACCGAGATTCGAGCCGGTACTGTTTTTATTCTCAAATCTGCTGGCTTGTCTCGTGGTCAAGGTCGATTGGCAGAAACAGCATAGGGTAGAAATACCACTTGCGACCGAGTGAATCAAGATAAGGCACTAGGGATATAGGTAAAGCAGTGTGATTGTCAGCAGGAATATACTATTCAATAGCACTATGCAAAGAGCCTATGTTTCAGCTGTGGTTTAACTATTGAAATCAGGAATATATCAGGACACCTCTCTCTGGAGCTAGGGATCGGTCCATGAACAATTAAACCATGCTTGCCAGAGCTGGCAAAACAACATGCAGCAGGGGCTGTAGAGGGTGGAACATGTAAGGACTTTTGTCCATTGCAGAGTTTTGTGTTGTAGACTGGAGTTTTCTTCAGTCCCGTCCCATACCTTTAATAGAATTCCCACCCCTTGACCTGGAGCCCCACCCACCATATTACCCATCCCACCCCACCCTGTCAGGTTTTGCCCCGCCCTCCATTTTGCCCTACTTCCTTTTCTGTGTTGGTATGGGGCAGGCTTCCTAACTATCTGCTTGGTCAAGTCATACTTACTGGGCACTTTAGGTATCTGACAATGTGCGTGTGTGTTTTAACTTTGTAACTGACTCTCTTGGCTGTTTTAGCTTGTAGGGTTACATTTTGAGGTATAAACATCAAAAAGGCTTGGGCTTGGTCTTGGTCTTGGGCTTGGGCTTGGGGGATGGAGTTATTTAGGTCCATGCCTAAGGGGCGTGTCCTTCTTGATCTCTGAGGGATCATAATGATACCAGAGGAATTTCTCAGACCTGCCCTTTTGCAGAGCCCTTTTCCTGGCACAAGGAGTTATAAGCACGCCCCTGCATATCGTCTACTGTGCTTGCTACGGCAGCACATATACTAAAATTGGATCGATACAGAGAAGATTAGCATGGCCCCTGCGAAAGGATGACACGCAAATCCGTGAAGCGCTCCACATTTTGGATAAATGGCACGGCAATCCTGCAGCGTTGACCTTCTGCCGACCGAGATTCGAGCCGGTACTGTTTTTATTCTCAAATCTGCTGGCTTGTCTCGTGGTCAAGGTCGATTGGCAGAAACAGCATAGGGTAGAAATACCACTTGCGACCGAGTGAATCAAGATAAGGCACTAGGGATATAGGTAAAGCAGTGTGATTGTCAGCAGGAATATACTATCCAATAGCACTACGCAAAGAGCCTATGTTTCAGCTGTGGTTTAAATATTGAAATCAGGAATATATCAGGACACCTCTCTCTGGAGCTAGGGATCGGTCCATGAACAATTGAACCATGCTTGCCAGAGCTGGCAAAACAACATGCAGCAGGGGTTGTAGAGGGTGGAACATGTAAGGACTTTTGTCCATTGCAGAGTTTTGTGTTGTAGACTGGAGTTTTCTTCAGTCCCGTCCCATACCTTTAATAGAATTCCCACCCCTTGACCTGGAGCCCCACCCACCATATTACCCATCCCACCCCACCCTGTCAGGTTTTGCCCCGCCCTCCATTTTGCCCTACTTCCTTTTCTGTGTCGGTATGGGGCAGGCTTCCTAACTATCTGCTTGGTCAAGTCATACTTACTGGGCACTTTAGGTATCTGACAATGTGCGTGTGTGTTTTAACTTTGTAACTGACTCTCTTGGCTGTTTTAGCTTGTAGGGTTACATTTTGAGGTATAAACATCAAAAAGGCTTGGGCTTGGTCTTGGTCTTGGGCTTGGGCTTGGGGGGTGGAGTTATTTAGGTCCATGCCTAAGGGGCGTGTCCTTCTTGATCTCTGAGGGATCATAGTGATACCAGAGGAATTTCTCAGACCTGCCCTTTTGCAGAGCCCTTTTCCTGGCACAAGGAGTTATAAGCACGCCCCTGCATATCGTCTACTGTGCTTGCTACGGCAGCACATATACTAAAATTGGATCGATACAGAGAAGATTAGCATGGCCCCTGCGAAAGGATGACACGCAAATCCGTGAAGCGCTCCACATTTTGGATAAATGGCACGGCAATCCTGCAGCGTTGACCTTCTGCCGACCGAGATTCGAGCCGGTACTGTTTTTATTCTCAAATCTGCTGGCTTGTCTCGTGGTCAAGGTCGATTGGCAGAAACAGCATAGGGTAGAAATACCACTTGCGACCGAGTGAATCAAGATAAGGCACTAGGGATATAGGTAAAGCAGTGTGATTGTCAGCAGGAATATACTATCCAATAGCACTACGCAAAGAGCCTATGTTTCAGCTGTGGTTTAAATATTGAAATCAGGAATATATCAGGACACCTCTCTCTGGAGCTAGGGATCGGTCCATGAACAATTGAACCATGCTTGCCAGAGCTGGCAAAACAACATGCAGCAGGGGTTGTAGAGGGTGGAACATGTAAGGACTTTTGTCCATTGCAGAGTTTTGTGTTGTAGACTGGAGTTTTCTTCAGTCCCGTCCCATACCTTTAATAGAATTCCCACCCCTTGACCTGGAGCCCCACCCACCATATTACCCATCCCACCCCACCCTGTCAGGTTTTGCCCCGCCCTCCATTTTGCCCTACTTCCTTTTCTGTGTCGGTATGGGGCAGGCTTCCTAACTATCTGCTTGGTCAAGTCATACTTACTGGGCACTTTAGGTATCTGACAATGTGCGTGTGTGTTTTAACTTTGTAACTGACTCTCTTGGCTGTTTTAGCTTGTAGGGTTACATTTTGAGGTATAAACATCAAAAAGGCTTGGGCTTGGTCTTGGTCTTGGGCTTGGGCTTGGGGGGTGGAGTTATTTAGGTCCATGCCTAAGGGGCGTGTCCTTCTTGATCTCTGAGGGATCATAGTGATACCAGAGGAATTTCTCAGACCTGCCCTTTTGCAGAGCCCTTTTCCTGGCACAAGGAGTTATAAGCACGCCCCTGCATATCGTCTACTGTGCTTGCTACGGCAGCACATATACTAAAATTGGATCGATACAGAGAAGATTAGCATGGCCCCTGCGAAAGGATGACACGCAAATCCGTGAAGCGCTCCACATTTTGGATAAATGGCACGGCAATCCTGCAGCGTTGACCTTCTGCCGACCGAGATTCGAGCCGGTACTGTTTTTATTCTCAAATCTGCTGGCTTGTCTCGTGGTCAAGGTCGATTGGCAGAAACAGCATAGGGTAGAAATACCACTTGCGACCGAGTGAATCAAGATAAGGCACTAGGGATATAGGTAAAGCAGTGTGATTGTCAGCAGGAATATACTATCCAATAGCACTACGCAAAGAGCCTATGTTTCAGCTGTGGTTTAAATATTGAAATCAGGAATATATCAGGACACCTCTCTCTGGAGCTAGGGATCGGTCCATGAACAATTGAACCATGCTTGCCAGAGCTGGCAAAACAACATGCAGCAGGGGTTGTAGAGGGTGGAACATGTAAGGACTTTTGTCCATTGCAGAGTTTTGTGTTGTAGACTGGAGTTTTCTTCAGTCCCGTCCCATACCTTTAATAGAATTCCCACCCCTTGACCTGGAGCCCCACCCACCATATTACCCATCCCACCCCACCCTGTCAGGTTTTGCCCCGCCCTCCATTTTGCCCTACTTCCTTTTCTGTGTCGGTATGGGGCAGGCTTCCTAACTATCTGCTTGGTCAAGTCATACTTACTGGGCACTTTAGGTATCTGACAATGTGCGTGTGTGTTTTAACTTTGTAACTGACTCTCTTGGCTGTTTTAGCTTGTAGGGTTACATTTTGAGGTATAAACATCAAAAAGGCTTGGGCTTGGTCTTGGTCTTGGGCTTGGGCTTGGGGGGTGGAGTTATTTAGGTCCATGCCTAAGGGGCGTGTCCTTCTTGATCTCTGAGGGATCATAGTGATACCAGAGGAATTTCTCAGACCTGCCCTTTTGCAGAGCCCTTTTCCTGGCACAAGGAGTTATAAGCACGCCCCTGCATATCGTCTACTGTGCTTGCTACGGCAGCACATATACTAAAATTGGATCGATACAGAGAAGATTAGCATGGCCCCTGCGAAAGGATGACACGCAAATCCGTGAAGCGCTCCACATTTTGGATAAATGGCACGGCAATCCTGCGGCGTTGACCTTCTGCCGACCGAGATTCGAGCCGGTACTGTTTTTATTCTCAAATCTGCTGGCTTGTCTCGTGGTCAAGGTCGGTTGGCAGAAACAGCATAGGGTAGAAATACCACTTGCGACCGAGTGAATCAAGATAAGGCACTAGGGATATAGGTAAAGCAGTGTGATTGTCAGCAGGAATATACTATCCAATAGCACTACGCAAAGAGCCTATGTTTCAGCTGTGGTTTAAATATTGAAATCAGGAATATATCCGGACACCTCTCTCTGGAGCTAGGGATCGGTCCATGAACAATTGAACCATGCTTGCCAGAGCTGGCAAAACAACATGCAGCAGGGGTTGTAGAGGGTGGAACATGTAAGGACTTTTGTCCATTGCAGAGTTTTGTGTTGTAGACTGGAGTTTTCTTCAGTCCCGTCCCATACCTTTAATAGAATTCCCACCCCTTGACCTGGAGCCCCACCCACCATATTACCCATCCCACCCCACCCTGTCAGGTTTTGCCCCGCCCTCCATTTTGCCCTACTTCCTTTTCTGTGTCGGTATGGGGCAGGCTTCCTAACTATCTGCTTGGTCAAGTCATACTTACTGGGCACTTTAGGTATCTGACAATGTGCGTGTGTGTTTTAACTTTGTAACTGACTCTCTTGGCTGTTTTAGCTTGTAGGGTTACATTTTGAGGTATAAACATCAAAAAGGCTTGGGCTTGGTCTTGGTCTTGGGCTTGGGCTTGGGGGGTGGAGTTATTTAGGTCCATGCCTAAGGGGCGTGTCCTTCTTGATCTCTGAGGGATCATAGTGATACCAGAGGAATTTCTCAGACCTGCCCTTTTGCAGAGCCCTTTTCCTGGCACAAGGAGTTATAAGCACGCCCCTGCATATCGTCTACTGTGCTTGCTACGGCAGCACATATACTAAAATTGGATCGATACAGAGAAGATTAGCATGGCCCCTGCGAAAGGATGACACACAAATCCGTGAAGTGCTCCACATTTTGGATAAATGGCACGGCAATCCTGCAGCGTTGACCTTCTGCCGACCGAGATTCGAGCCGGTACTGTTTTTATTCTCAAATCTGCTGGCTTGTCTCGTGGTCAAGGTCGATTGGCAGAAACAGCATAGGGTAGAAATACCACTTGCGACCGAGTGAATCAAGATAAGGCACTAGGGATATAGGTAAAGCAGTGTGATTGTCAGCAGGAATATACTATCCAATAGCACTACGCAAAGAGCCTATGTTTCAGCTGTGGTTTAAATATTGAAATCAGGAATATATCAGGACACCTCTCTCTGGAGCTAGGGATCGGTCCATGAACAATTGAACCATGCTTTCCAGAGCTGGCAAAACAACATGCAGCAGGGGTTGTAGAGGGTGGAACATGTAAGGACTTTTGTCCATTGCAGAGTTTTGTGTTGTAGACTGGAGTTTTCTTCAGTCCCGTCCCATACCTTTAATAGAATTCCCACCCCTTGACCTGGAGCCCCACCCACCATATTACCCATCCCACCCCACCCTGTCAGGTTTTGCCCCGCCCTCCATTTTGCCCTACTTCCTTTTCTGTGTCGGTATGGGGCAGGCTTCCTAACTATCTGCTTGGTCAAGTCATACTTACTGGGCACTTTAGGTATCTGACAATGTGCGTGTGTGTTTTAACTTTGTAACTGACTCTCTTGGCTGTTTTAGCTTGTAGGGTTACATTTTGAGGTATAAACATCAAAAAGGCTTGGGCTTGGTCTTGGTCTTGGGCTTGGGCTTGGGGGGTGGAGTTATTTAGGTCCATGCCTAAGGGGCGTGTCCTTCTTGATCTCTGAGGGATCATAGTGATACCAGAGGAATTTCTCAGACCTGCCCTTTTGCAGAGCCCTTTTCCTGGCACAAGGAGTTATAAGCACGCCCCTGCATATCGTCTACTGTGCTTGCTACGGCAGCACATATACTAAAATTGGATCGATACAGAGAAGATTAGCATGGCCCCTGCGAAAGGATGACACGCAAATCCGTGAAGCGCTCCACATTTTGAAGAACCTGGAGAAATGGCACGGCAATCCTGCGGCGTTGACCTTCTGCCGACCGAGATTCGAGCCGGTACTGTTTTTATTCTCAAATCTGCTGGCTTGTCTCGTGGTCAAGGTCGATTGGCAGAAACAGCATAGGGTAGAAATACCACTTGCGACCGAGTGAATCAAGATAAGGCACTAGGGATATAGGTAAAGCAGTGTGATTGTCAGCAGGAATATACTATTCAATAGCACTATGCAAAGAGCCTATGTTTCAGCTGTGGTTTAACTATTGAAATCAGGAATATATCAGGACACCTCTCTCTGGAGCTAGGGATCGGTCCATGAACAATTGAACCATGCTTGCCAGAGCTGGCAAAACAACATGCAGCAGGGGCTGTAGAGGGTGGAACATGTAAGGACTTTTGTCCATTGCAGAGTTTTGTGTTGTAGACTGGAGTTTTCTTCAGTCCCGTCCCATACCTTTAATAGAATTCCCACCCCTTGACCTGGAGCCCCACCCACCATATTACCCATCCCACCCCACCCTGTCAGGTTTTGCCCCGCCCTCCATTTTGCCCTACTTCCTTTTCTGTGTTGGTATGGGGCAGGCTTCCTAACTATCTGCTTGGTCAAGTCATACTTACTGGGCACTTTAGGTATCTGACAATGTGCGTGTGTGTTTTAACTTTGTAACTGACTCTCTTGGCTGTTTTAGCTTGTAGGGTTACATTTTGAGGTATAAACATCAAAAAGGCTTGGGCTTGGTCTTGGTCTTGGGCTTGGGCTTGGGGGATGGAGTTATTTAGGTCCATGCCTAAGGGGCGTGTCCTTCTTGATCTCTGAGGGATCATAATGATACCAGAGGAATTTCTCAGACCTGCCCTTTTGCAGAGCCCTTTTCCTGGCACAAGGAGTTATAAGCACGCCCCTGCATATCGTCTACTGTGCTTGCTACGGCAGCACATATACTAAAATTGGATCGATACAGAGAAGATTAGCATGGCCCCTGCGAAAGGATGACACGCAAATCCGTGAAGCGCTCCACATTTTGGATAAATGGCACGGCAATCCTGCAGCGTTGACCTTCTGCCGACCGAGATTCGAGCCGGTACTGTTTTTATTCTCAAATCTGCTGGCTTGTCTCGTGGTCAAGGTCGATTGGCAGAAACAGCATAGGGTAGAAATACCACTTGCGACCGAGTGAATCAAGATAAGGCACTAGGGATATAGGTAAAGCAGTGTGATTGTCAGCAGGAATATACTATCCAATAGCACTACGCAAAGAGCCTATGTTTCAGCTGTGGTTTAAATATTGAAATCAGGAATATATCAGGACACCTCTCTCTGGAGCTAGGGATCGGTCCATGAACAATTGAACCATGCTTGCCAGAGCTGGCAAAACAACATGCAGCAGGGGTTGTAGAGGGTGGAACATGTAAGGACTTTTGTCCATTGCAGAGTTTTGTGTTGTAGACTGGAGTTTTCTTCAGTCCCGTCCCATACCTTTAATAGAATTCCCACCCCTTGACCTGGAGCCCCACCCACCATATTACCCATCCCACCCCACCCTGTCAGGTTTTGCCCCGCCCTCCATTTTGCCCTACTTCCTTTTCTGTGTCGGTATGGGGCAGGCTTCCTAACTATCTGCTTGGTCAAGTCATACTTACTGGGCACTTTAGGTATCTGACAATGTGCGTGTGTGTTTTAACTTTGTAACTGACTCTCTTGGCTGTTTTAGCTTGTAGGGTTACATTTTGAGGTATAAACATCAAAAAGGCTTGGGCTTGGTCTTGGTCTTGGGCTTGGGCTTGGGGGGTGGAGTTATTTAGGTCCATGCCTAAGGGGCGTGTCCTTCTTGATCTCTGAGGGATCATAGTGATACCAGAGGAATTTCTCAGACCTGCCCTTTTGCAGAGCCCTTTTCCTGGCACAAGGAGTTATAAGCACGCCCCTGCATATCGTCTACTGTGCTTGCTACGGCAGCACATATACTAAAATTGGATCGATACAGAGAAGATTAGCATGGCCCCTGCGAAAGGATGACACGCAAATCCGTGAAGCGCTCCACATTTTGGATAAATGGCACGGCAATCCTGCGGCGTTGACCTTCTGCCGACCGAGATTCGAGCCGGTACTGTTTTTATTCTCAAATCTGCTGGCTTGTCTCGTGGTCAAGGTCGGTTGGCAGAAACAGCATAGGGTAGAAATACCACTTGCGACCGAGTGAATCAAGATAAGGCACTAGGGATATAGGTAAAGCAGTGTGATTGTCAGCAGGAATATACTATCCAATAGCACTACGCAAAGAGCCTATGTTTCAGCTGTGGTTTAAATATTGAAATCAGGAATATATCCGGACACCTCTCTCTGGAGCTAGGGATCGGTCCATGAACAATTGAACCATGCTTGCCAGAGCTGGCAAAACAACATGCAGCAGGGGTTGTAGAGGGTGGAACATGTAAGGACTTTTGTCCATTGCAGAGTTTTGTGTTGTAGACTGGAGTTTTCTTCAGTCCCGTCCCATACCTTTAATAGAATTCCCACCCCTTGACCTGGAGCCCCACCCACCATATTACCCATCCCACCCCACCCTGTCAGGTTTTGCCCCGCCCTCCATTTTGCCCTACTTCCTTTTCTGTGTCGGTATGGGGCAGGCTTCCTAACTATCTGCTTGGTCAAGTCATACTTACTGGGCACTTTAGGTATCTGACAATGTGCGTGTGTGTTTTAACTTTGTAACTGACTCTCTTGGCTGTTTTAGCTTGTAGGGTTACATTTTGAGGTATAAACATCAAAAAGGCTTGGGCTTGGTCTTGGTCTTGGGCTTGGGCTTGGGGGGTGGAGTTATTTAGGTCCATGCCTAAGGGGCGTGTCCTTCTTGATCTCTGAGGGATCATAGTGATACCAGAGGAATTTCTCAGACCTGCCCTTTTGCAGAGCCCTTTTCCTGGCACAAGGAGTTATAAGCACGCCCCTGCATATCGCCTACTGTGCTTGCTACGGCAGCACATATACTAAAATTGGATCGATACAGAGAAGATTAGCATGGCCCCTGCGAAAGGATGACACGCAAATCCGTGAAGCGCTCCACATTTTGGATAAATGGCACGGCAATCCTGCAGCGTTGACCTTCTGCCGACCGAGATTCGAGCCGGTACTGTTTTTATTCTCAAATCTGCTGGCTTGTCTCGTGGTCAAGGTCGATTGGCAGAAACAGCATAGGGTAGAAATACCACTTGCGACCGAGTGAATCAAGATAAGGCACTAGGGATATAGGTAAAGCAGTGTGATTGTCAGCAGGAATATACTATCCAATAGCACTACGCAAAGAGCCTATGTTTCAGCTGTGGTTTAAATATTGAAATCAGGAATATATCAGGACACCTCTCTCTGGAGCTAGGGATCGGTCCATGAACAATTGAACCATGCTTGCCAGAGCTGGCAAAACAACATGCAGCAGGGGTTGTAGAGGGTGGAACATGTAAGGACTTTTGTCCATTGCAGAGTTTTGTGTTGTAGACTGGAGTTTTCTTCAGTCCCGTCCCATACCTTTAATAGAATTCCCACCCCTTGACCTGGAGCCCCACCCACCATATTACCCATCCCACCCCACCCTGTCAGGTTTTGCCCCGCCCTCCATTTTGCCCTACTTCCTTTTCTGTGTCGGTATGGGGCAGGCTTCCTAACTATCTGCTTGGTCAAGTCATACTTACTGGGCACTTTAGGTATCTGACAATGTGCGTGTGTGTTTTAACTTTGTAACTGACTCTCTTGGCTGTTTTAGCTTGTAGGGTTACATTTTGAGGTATAAACATCAAAAAGGCTTGGGCTTGGTCTTGGTCTTGGGCTTGGGCTTGGGGGGTGGAGTTATTTAGGTCCATGCCTAAGGGGCGTGTCCTTCTTGATCTCTGAGGGATCATAGTGATACCAGAGGAATTTCTCAGACCTGCCCTTTTGCAGAGCCCTTTTCCTGGCACAAGGAGTTATAAGCACGCCCCTGCATATCGTCTACTGTGCTTGCTACGGCAGCACATATACTAAAATTGGATCGATACAGAGAAGATTAGCATGGCCCCTGCGAAAGGATGACACGCAAATCCGTGAAGCGCTCCACATTTTGGATAAATGGCACGGCAATCCTGCGGCGTTGACCTTCTGCCGACCGAGATTCGAGCCGGTACTGTTTTTATTCTCAAATCTGCTGGCTTGTCTCGTGGTCAAGGTCGGTTGGCAGAAACAGCATAGGGTAGAAATACCACTTGCGACCGAGTGAATCAAGATAAGGCACTAGGGATATAGGTAAAGCAGTGTGATTGTCAGCAGGAATATACTATCCAATAGCACTACGCAAAGAGCCTATGTTTCAGCTGTGGTTTAAATATTGAAATCAGGAATATATCCGGACACCTCTCTCTGGAGCTAGGGATCGGTCCATGAACAATTGAACCATGCTTGCCAGAGCTGGCAAAACAACATGCAGCAGGGGTTGTAGAGGGTGGAACATGTAAGGACTTTTGTCCATTGCAGAGTTTTGTGTTGTAGACTGGAGTTTTCTTCAGTCCCGTCCCATACCTTTAATAGAATTCCCACCCCTTGACCTGGAGCCCCACCCACCATATTACCCATCCCACCCCACCCTGTCAGGTTTTGCCCCGCCCTCCATTTTGCCCTACTTCCTTTTCTGTGTCGGTATGGGGCAGGCTTCCTAACTATCTGCTTGGTCAAGTCATACTTACTGGGCACTTTAGGTATCTGACAATGTGCGTGTGTGTTTTAACTTTGTAACTGACTCTCTTGGCTGTTTTAGCTTGTAGGGTTACATTTTGAGGTATAAACATCAAAAAGGCTTGGGCTTGGTCTTGGTCTTGGGCTTGGGCTTGGGGGGTGGAGTTATTTAGGTCCATGCCTAAGGGGCGTGTCCTTCTTGATCTCTGAGGGATCATAGTGATACCAGAGGAATTTCTCAGACCTGCCCTTTTGCAGAGCCCTTTTCCTGGCACAAGGAGTTATAAGCACGCCCCTGCATATCGTCTACTGTGCTTGCTACGGCAGCACATATACTAAAATTGGATCGATACAGAGAAGATTAGCATGGCCCCTGCGAAAGGATGACACGCAAATCCGTGAAGCGCTCCACATTTTGAAGAACCTGGAGAAATGGCACGGCAATCCTGCGGCGTTGACCTTCTGCCGACCGAGATTCGAGCCGGTACTGTTTTTATTCTCAAATCTGCTGGCTTGTCTCGTGGTCAAGGTCGATTGGCAGAAACAGCATAGGGTAGAAATACCACTTGCGACCGAGTGAATCAAGATAAGGCACTAGGGATATAGGTAAAGCAGTGTGATTGTCAGCAGGAATATACTATCCAATAGCACTACGCAAAGAGCCTATGTTTCAGCTGTGGTTTAAATATTGAAATCAGGAATATATCAGGACACCTCTCTCTGGAGCTAGGGATCGGTCCATGAACAATTGAACCATGCTTGCCAGAGCTGGCAAAACAACATGCAGCAGGGGTTGTAGAGGGTGGAACATGTAAGGACTTTTGTCCATTGCAGAGTTTTGTGTTGTAGACTGGAGTTTTCTTCAGTCCCGTCCCATACCTTTAATAGAATTCCCACCCCTTGACCTGGAGCCCCACCCACCATATTACCCATCCCACCCCACCCTGTCAGGTTTTGCCCCGCCCTCCATTTTGCCCTACTTCCTTTTCTGTGTCGGTATGGGGCAGGCTTCCTAACTATCTGCTTGGTCAAGTCATACTTACTGGGCACTTTAGGTATCTGACAATGTGCGTGTGTGTTTTAACTTTGTAACTGACTCTCTTGGCTGTTTTAGCTTGTAGGGTTACATTTTGAGGTATAAACATCAAAAAGGCTTGGGCTTGGTCTTGGTCTTGGGCTTGGGCTTGGGGGGTGGAGTTATTTAGGTCCATGCCTAAGGGGCGTGTCCTTCTTGATCTCTGAGGGATCATAGTGATACCAGAGGAATTTCTCAGACCTGCCCTTTTGCAGAGCCCTTTTCCTGGCACAAGGAGTTATAAGCACGCCCCTGCATATCGTCTACTGTGCTTGCTACGGCAGCACATATACTAAAATTGGATCGATACAGAGAAGATTAGCATGGCCCCTGCGAAAGGATGACACGCAAATCCGTGAAGCGCTCCACATTTTGGATAAATGGCACGGCAATCCTGCAGCGTTGACCTTCTGCCGACCGAGATTCGAGCCGGTACTGTTTTTATTCTCAAATCTGCTGGCTTGTCTCGTGGTCAAGGTCGATTGGCAGAAACAGCATAGGGTAGAAATACCACTTGCGACCGAGTGAATCAAGATAAGGCACTAGGGATATAGGTAAAGCAGTGTGATTGTCAGCAGGAATATACTATCCAATAGCACTACGCAAAGAGCCTATGTTTCAGCTGTGGTTTAAATATTGAAATCAGGAATATATCAGGACACCTCTCTCTGGAGCTAGGGATCGGTCCATGAACAATTGAACCATGCTTGCCAGAGCTGGCAAAACAACATGCAGCAGGGGTTGTAGAGGGTGGAACATGTAAGGACTTTTGTCCATTGCAGAGTTTTGTGTTGTAGACTGGAGTTTTCTTCAGTCCCGTCCCATACCTTTAATAGAATTCCCACCCCTTGACCTGGAGCCCCACCCACCATATTACCCATCCCACCCCACCCTGTCAGGTTTTGCCCCGCCCTCCATTTTGCCCTACTTCCTTTTCTGTGTCGGTATGGGGCAGGCTTCCTAACTATCTGCTTGGTCAAGTCATACTTACTGGGCACTTTAGGTATCTGACAATGTGCGTGTGTGTTTTAACTTTGTAACTGACTCTCTTGGCTGTTTTAGCTTGTAGGGTTACATTTTGAGGTATAAACATCAAAAAGGCTTGGGCTTGGTCTTGGTCTTGGGCTTGGGCTTGGGGGGTGGAGTTATTTAGGTCCATGCCTAAGGGGCGTGTCCTTCTTGATCTCTGAGGGATCATAGTGATACCAGAGGAATTTCTCAGACCTGCCCTTTTGCAGAGCCCTTTTCCTGGCACAAGGAGTTATAAGCACGCCCCTGCATATCGTCTACTGTGCTTGCTACGGCAGCACATATACTAAAATTGGATCGATACAGAGAAGATTAGCATGGCCCCTGCGAAAGGATGACACGCAAATCCGTGAAGCGCTCCACATTTTGAAGAATCTGGAGAAATGGCACGGCAATCCTGCGGCGTTGACCTTCTGCCGACCGAGATTCGAGCCGGTACTGTTTTTATTCTCAAATCTGCTGGCTTGTCTCGTGGTCAAGGTCGATTGGCAGAAACAGCATAGGGTAGAAATACCACTTGTGACCGAGTGAATCAATATAAGGCACTAGGGATATAGGTAAAGCAGTGTGATTGTCAGCAGGAATATACTATCCAATAGCACTACGCAAAGAGCCTGTTTCAGCTGTGGTTTAAATATTGAAATCAGGAATATATCAGGACACCTCTCTCTGGAGCTAGGGATCGGTCCATGAACAATTGAACCATGCTTGCCAGAGCTGGCAAAACAACATGCAGCAGGGGTTGTAGAGGGTGGAACATGTAAGGACTTTTGTCCATTGCAGAGTTTTGTGTTGTAGACTGGAGTTTTCTTCAGTCCCGTCCCATACCTTTAATAGAATTCCCACCCCTTGACCTGGAGCCCCACCCACCATATTACCCATCCCACCCCACCCTGTCAGGTTTTGCCCCGCCCTCCATTTTGCCCTACTTCCTTTTCTGTGTCGGTATGGGGCAGGCTTCCTAACTATCTGCTTGGTCAAGTCATACTTACTGGGCACTTTAGGTATCTGACAATGTGCGTGTGTGTTTTAACTTTGTAACTGACTCTCTTGGCTGTTTTAGCTTGTAGGGTTACATTTTGAGGTATAAACATCAAAAAGGCTTGGGCTTGGTCTTGGTCTTGGGCTTGGGCTTGGGGGGTGGAGTTATTTAGGTCCATGCCTAAGGGGCGTGTCCTTCTTGATCTCTGAGGGATCATAGTGATACCAGAGGAATTTCTCAGACCTGCCCTTTTGCAGAGCCCTTTTCCTGGCACAAGGAGTTATAAGCACGCCCCTGCATATCGTCTACTGTGCTTGCTACGGCAGCACATATACTAAAATTGGATCGATACAGAGAAGATTAGCATGGCCCCTGCGAAAGGATGACACGCAAATCCGTGAAGCGCTCCACATTTTGGATAAATGGCACGGCAATCCTGCGGCGTTGACCTTCTGCCGACCGAGATTCGAGCCGGTACTGTTTTTATTCTCAAATCTGCTGGCTTGTCTCGTGGTCAAGGTCGGTTGGCAGAAACAGCATAGGGTAGAAATACCACTTGCGACCGAGTGAATCAAGATAAGGCACTAGGGATATAGGTAAAGCAGTGTGATTGTCAGCAGGAATATACTATCCAATAGCACTACGCAAAGAGCCTATGTTTCAGCTGTGGTTTAAATATTGAAATCAGGAATATATCCGGACACCTCTCTCTGGAGCTAGGGATCGGTCCATGAACAATTGAACCATGCTTGCCAGAGCTGGCAAAACAACATGCAGCAGGGGTTGTAGAGGGTGGAACATGTAAGGACTTTTGTCCATTGCAGAGTTTTGTGTTGTAGACTGGAGTTTTCTTCAGTCCCGTCCCATACCTTTAATAGAATTCCCACCCCTTGACCTGGAGCCCCACCCACCATATTACCCATCCCACCCCACCCTGTCAGGTTTTGCCCCGCCCTCCATTTTGCCCTACTTCCTTTTCTGTGTCGGTATGGGGCAGGCTTCCTAACTATCTGCTTGGTCAAGTCATACTTACTGGGCACTTTAGGTATCTGACAATGTGCGTGTGTGTTTTAACTTTGTAACTGACTCTCTTGGCTGTTTTAGCTTGTAGGGTTACATTTTGAGGTATAAACATCAAAAAGGCTTGGGCTTGGTCTTGGGCTTGGGGGGTGGAGTTATTTAGGTCCATGCCTAAGGGGCGTGTCCTTCTTGATCTCTGAGGGATCATAGTGATACCAGAGGAATTTCTCAGACCTGCCCTTTTGCAGAGCCCTTTTCCTGGCACAAGGAGTTATAAGCACGCCCCTGCATATCGTCTACTGTGCTTGCTACGGCAGCACATATACTAAAATTGGATCGATACAGAGAAGATTAGCATGGCCCCTGCGAAAGGATGACACGCAAATCCGTGAAGCGCTCCACATTTTGGATAAATGGCACGGCAATCCTGCAGCGTTGACCTTCTGCCGACCGAGATTCGAGCCGGTACTGTTTTTATTCTCAAATCTGCTGGCTTGTCTCGTGGTCAAGGTCGATTGGCAGAAACAGCATAGGGTAGAAATACCACTTGCGACCGAGTGAATCAAGATAAGGCACTAGGGATATAGGTAAAGCAGTGTGATTGTCAGCAGGAATATACTATCCAATAGCACTACGCAAAGAGCCTATGTTTCAGCTGTGGTTTAAATATTGAAATCAGGAATATATCAGGACACCTCTCTCTGGAGCTAGGGTTAGGGTTAGGGTTAGGGTTAGGGTTAGGGTTAGGGTTAGGGTTAGGGTTAGGGTTAGGGTTAGGGTTAGGGTTAGGGTTAGGGTTAGGGTCAGGGTTAGGGTTAGGGTTAGGGTTAGGGTTAGGGTTAGGGTTTAGGGTTAGGGTTAGGGTTAGGGTTAGGGTTAGGGTTAGGGTTAGGGTTAGGGTTAGGGTTAGGGTTAGGGTTAGGGTTAGGGTTAGGGTTAGGGTTAGGGTTAGGGTTAGGGTTAGGGTTAGGGTTAGGGTTAGGGTTAGGGTTAGGGTTAGGTTTTTGGCTGAAGTTTTTTTTCCAAAACAATGGTCTAAAACCTTTTGGTGCACTGGCTTCACCAACTTCTAAGGAGGATAAAAAATCGGGGGAGGTACCAAGGTCTAGAAAGCGGGGAGGGGTTCAGAATGGGGTAGGACCAAGGGAATGAACTATGTGAGGGGGAAGGGGTAGGGTTCTGGGCTAGGTGAGGGGGAAGGTTAGATTAGGGCTTGGGAAAGGGGGTGGTTAGGGTTAGGGCCAGGTCAGAGGAGAGGTTGAGTTTAGGGCTAAGTGAGGGGGAAGGTTAGGTATAGTGCTCGGGAAAGGGAGAGATTAGGGTTGGGGCTAGGTAAGGGGGAGGTTAAGTTTAGGGCTAGCTGGGGGGAAAAAAAAAAAAAAAAAAAAAAAAAAAAAAAAAAAAAAAAAAAAAAAAAAAAAAAAAAGTTTAGGTTTTAGGGCCCCGGAAGGGGAGAGGTTAGGGTTAGGGCTAGGTAAGGTGTGGGGCTAGGTAGGGGGGAAGGTTAAGTTTAGGGCTAGGTAAGGGGGAAGGTTAGGTTTTAGGGCCCGGGAAAGGGAGAGGTTATGGTTAGGGCTCGGTAAGGGGGAGAGGTTAAGTTTAGGGCCAGGCGATGGGGAGGGTTAGGTTTAGGGCCCGGGACAGAGAAAGGTTAGGGTCAGGGCTGGGTGAGGGGAAGGGTTAGGTTTTTGGGCCCAGGAGGGGGAGAGGTTAGGTTTAGGGCTAGGTAAGGGGAGAGGTTAAGTTTAGGGCTAGGTAATGGGGAAGGTTAGGTTTAGGGTTAGGGTTAGGGTTAGGGCGATGGGGAGGGTTAGGTTTAGGGCCCGGGACAGAGAAAGGTTAGGGTCAGGGCTGGGTGAGGGGAAGGATTAGGTTTTTGGGTTAGGTTTTTGGGCCCAGGAGGCCCAGGAGGGGGAGAGGTTAGGTTTAGGGCTAGGTAAGGGGAGAGGTTAAGTTTTGGGCTAGGTAATGGGGAAGGTTAGGTTTAGGGCCCGGGAAAGGGAAGGGTTAGGGTTAGGGCTAGGTGACGGGAGAGGTTAGAATAGGGTAAGATGAGGGGAAGGGTTAGGTTGGGGTAAAAAGAGGGGTTAGGTTAAGGGCTCAGCAAGGGAAAAGGTTAGGTTTAGGGCCAGGTTGGGAGGAGGGGGTAGGTGGGGGGAAGAGGTTGTCGTAGGACTGTGGGGAGAAGGGAAGGTTAAATTTTGGGGTTGATAGGAATTACTAGGGGGGACTTTTATATATTTTAAAAAAAAATATATGTGGAGGGAAGAATGGGAAGATATAAGAATGGGAGAAGTGGGCTGAGCGAGAGGAATCCGTGTGGGTTAGAGGGACAGTGTGGAAGACAGAAACCCAGAGGTCCCCGGTTCCAGACCAGGAGGCCGAAGACGCAGTGGGGGTGACCCTTTTCTAACCTGCATCCACATGAGTTGGTAAGTTCTGCTGGATAGAAAGGTCCTATAGATCAGTATTATAACAAGTACACCATTAACAAGGTAAGAGAGGAGGAGAGAGGGAGTGTTGGATGAGATGGATCATCAGGGTTCCCCATGGCCTGTAAGTGCTAAAGATGATAAGTGCTGATAAAAATAGATGCAGTCAAAATTCAAAACGAATTCCATGCAAGTAAAAATTATATAAAGTCCAAAAAACCATAAGAAGAAAAGAAAAGGACAAAACCAAACCATACCAAAACCAATTAAAACCATGGGGAAAACCATCCTTAGAGTCCATCCTAAGTGCAAATTTCCCTCTGTGTTCTATTATCCTAACTCCTATGTGACCCTCCCTGTTCTATTGTTCGGGGATAGGGGTTCTGATGTTAAAACCCCTTGGTGTATACGTGTTAAGTAAATTGATCCAGTGCCATTCCCTCCTGCGTCTCTGTAGTGGAGTCCATGTAATTTGGGTCTCCAATACCATAATGCGAAGGTACGTGATGCCCACGTGTGCAAAATGCCCTGTAAGTGGTGTAGGTGTTGTATTTTTTTTTGATTTTGTAGATGTGTTGAGACAGTCTGGTGTGTATTTTTTGTCCTGTCTCCCCTACATATCTCTTGTTGCAGTGTTCACAGATAATTAAGTAGACTGCATTCTTAGTCTGTAGGTTAGTGCCCTTTGGGAGGAGGTGGCCCTTGGGAACGTCTGGTAGATGGTGGTCCCTGGATCCGGCCCAAAGGACTCTTTCCTGCTTAAAATGGTGGTCCAAAGGATCCCTGAAACCTGGTGAATCTATGGACAGAGTGGAATGGACCAGAATATCTTTTAGATTTTTATTTCTCTTGTAGGCCGCGACCAGCTGAACTCCTCTCAAAGGTGGATGTCGGTCCTGAGCCCTTTGGAAATCACGTCTGATGATCCTGTTCAAAGAAAGTGATATATGGTTATAAGTGGTGATTAATGGTAGGACCAGTTGGTGGTCTGGCTCCACGGCAGGTGAAGCTGATCTAATTTGTTGAAGAGTTTGAGATTTAATATATCGGAGGAACCGTTTGGAATAGCCCCTGTGTCTGAGGGCCCTGAACAGTGTTATGGTAGCTTCTTCTGCATGTTGAGGCAGAGAACATAATCTATGGAAACGGATTAACTGTGACTTTATTAGTCCCCCAAATGTATGTTTTGGGTGGTAACTTTGTTTATGGAGTAAGCAATGGGTGTCTGTGGGTTTAAAAAATACTTTGGTGTTTAAAGTTTTGTTCCCATGTTCAGCGGATGTAAAAAAAACTGTTGTGTCCAAGAAATCAATACTTTCAAGGTGTGTATGAGCCTTGAGGTTTATGGTCTTATGGTGGTTATTAGCAATCTGGATGAAATGGTTAAATGATTCCCTGCCGTGGGACCAGACCCCAAAGATGTCATCTAGGTACCTAAAGTAGATGTCCGGTTTCTGTGTCAATTTACTGAAGAGTGTCTGTTCCCAGTTAGCCATGTATATGTTTGCGTAGGCAGGAGCAAATTTTTTGCCCATTGCCGTTCCTTGTATCTGTAAATAAAATTGCGAGTGAAACTCAAAATCATTCCTGGTCAGACTGATCTCCAAAAGGCTCAGGACCTCTCCATCTGGTCGCTTGGGATCCGGGTGTGCCTGGAACAATATCCCCACGGCCTCCAAACCTAACTGTGTGTCAATATTTGTGTATAATGAAACTATGTCCGCTGTAAACAAAATTGCAGTGTGTGGAAATGATAAATCTTGTATTTTGTTAACAAAATCATAGGTGTCCTTGAGGTAGCTAGGGTGTAGTTGAGACAGTGGATTGAGGAAGTGATCAATGTATTCTGCTGTCCGGTAGGACTCGCTTCCGCAATCCGAAACGATCGGTCGGCCTTGGGGTACCTCCGATGGGATTGTCCATGCATCCAAGTCTTTGTGTATTTTAGGTAACAGATAAAACCGTCGTGTTCTGGGTGGATTGGGACCAATCAAAAACCGTTTCTGAGAGTGATTGATGTAGCCCTGCTCCTGTAGGTTCTCATAAATTGTGGTCAGTTGTGCTTGAGTAGCTGTCTGTATGCTATGTGGCAGTTGTGCATAGTGTTGAGGGTTGTTTAATTGTCTATGTGCTTCGAGTAAATATTGTTGTTTATCCATAACGACTATTGATGAGCCTTTGTCTGCTGGTTTGATAATTATTTCGGAGTTTGTTTTGAGTTGCTGAAGTGCCTGTCTCTGCAGTTGTGTGAGATTGTCCGTGATGGTTGTAGTATGTATGTTCTGTCTAAATGTCCTATAATTCTGCTGAATCAGTCTCTTAATGGGCAAAGAGATGAAATGTTCCTGTGGTGTCCAAGTAGATTCACTGGTGAATGGGGTAAAACAGGTGTATGGAGTGTATTCAAAATAATCTAGTAGTTTGAGCCGTCTATTGAAAGCATGGACATCATCTCGGAGTTCCCCCAAGGCCGCTCTCCGTGGGGTGGGGATGAATGTGAGGCCCTTACTCAGCAGCTCCTGTTGATGGGCTGTGAGTGAAAAAGTCTTAGAAAGATTAATAACATTATTAGCGATGTCGAGTTGTGTATGACACCTTGCTGGACCAGTCAGTTTAACTGGTCCAGCCAATATTCAAATATTGCTTGTGCCGTTGCTGGAGTCCAATGGACCGGATCTCTCGGGTCCACCCTAAACCTTAAAGGGGACAACTCATTAAGGAATTTACCATTATCACAAATGTATTTGTTCAGTATCCTCAGGTTCTCCTGCTGTGGTTTAGGAAGAAAATCAGAGAAATGGATCACCGGAGTAAAAATTGTAGCATTAGGGAAGACTTCAGCTGCCGTCCTCCACAGCTCCTGGAGTTGTTTTTTGGAGGTCTGTTGAAATAATTGTTCCTTATTATTGATCCCAAGTGCCAAAATTACTTTTTGTGTTTCCAGATGGGGGTCCAGTTTCTGCAGAACTTTGGCTATATGGAGGAAGTTGGCCCCCGGGAAACTGTCCACTTGCACCTCTGGGTTTGTGAAATGTGAAATTCTTGCTAGATTGGAGTCTCCAATAAACACAACCGGTTTATGGACCTCCAATCTCCAATCTAGAATTTTCCTGTTAGTTCTGGGGTGTTTAGTGGGATAATGAATCTTGGTATGTTTTGTCGTTGAATTAGTTAATGTGGTGTCCAATGTGATGTTAGGTTTGTTAGGAGAGGGTTCAGTTAGGGCCAAATTTTTAGGAACTAATTCCTTTGTTTGCCCACTCATCATTTTCACCTCTCTTTCCATTAAACTTGTGTCAGGGGCTGAAGCCGATAGCTGTGAAGAAGGTAAAATCATGTCGTCAGTTTGACAAATGCTAACATTACTGATAATGGGTTTACTTGGAATAAGTTTTACCGTATTGACTCGTGTTGGACTAGTTCCATTATGAACCTGGATGGGGTGATGGATATTTGCTGTAACTGTTTTTGTATTAGTTCTGCAGATTCCGGACCCCCCATCTGTACTAGGTTGATCCTTGTGGTCCAGGTGTACTGTGGAGGAGGCAGCTGCCATTTCCTGCTGGAGTCCCGTGTCCTGTGCTGTACCCAACTGTGGAAATGAGATATTGTCAATGTTAAAATCAGCGGGTTCTGGGCCTGTCTCTTGTCCCTTCGTCCTAAGTTTGTTAAGGCAAAAGTCCAAAGTCTGTTGTTTTAATTTATGTTGAAATCTGTTACGTGCCCACCTACAGGCTTGATTCCAACTGTCTGGGTCCAAAGGTGTTATTTGTTCCCATAGTGTGTCTCTTGTAACCTGGTAGTGTTCCAATAAAAGATTCATGTTATTTTCCATCCAGCTATGTGTATTATTAATTATTTTCTCTGTTATACCTGGATTCGGGCAAGCTGGTTTAATAAACGAGGTTAACTTGTTTACTTGTCTGCACATGCCCCTGGGGAGTGTTTGGGATGTTATGGAATTCTCAATTATTTGTAAATGATGTGTAACTTGAATGAGTTTGAAATACAATTTGGTGTTGGATTGTGTTGTATGTAGTGTAGGTTTAGTATGAGGATGTGTGGGGTCTACCTCCTTTGTCTCCAAGGTCTCAAGAGCAGCAAACCTGTTACTCCAGGCAGTCATTTTAAAAGGAAGGGCCTATTCTTCTTCACTTACTGTGTCTAGACACGGTTGTCTTGTTTCTTGTAATCTTCTCAAGACCTACTTAGGTTCCTGATGATGTCCAGTTCGAGGATACCATGGAGTAGAAAAAACGATGATGGGCCAGTCCTTAAAATGGGGCCTTGTCTGAACCCTTTGTTAAAAATAAACCTTTATTTTCAAAAAAATCTTGATATAAAAGGGGCAGAGCCCTCCATAAAAGTTTAGAAGTTGTCTCTATCAAAAAAAAGCCAAAACAAAAATCAAAAGAGAGAAGCTTCTCAATTTTGGTCTAAAAATTAAAAAACTTTATCCCAAAGGGTCCTTCAATCAAGGAGAAAACAGTTTGCTGCTGTTTGCGAGATTTTTCTGAATAAAAAAAGGGGGGGGTCCTTCAGGAGTCCTGACGTTTCGCGGTGAGTCCGCTTCTTCAGAGGACCATTGATGACTGTCAGTTTTCTTCCACTTAAATCAAGTTTCTGGGCTTCTGGGTAGGAGGCAGAACCCTGTTGTGATTGGTGTATGTGCTGTATGTGTGTAGCCTATAGTAAATGTATAATTTTCAGGGGAGAATTTGGGCTTCTCTAATTGGTTGAAATTCTGTTGCTACTCACTTAACCTTACCCCATAAGGAGGTAGCTTGGTTTGTTCTATCCCCCCCAAAAAACAGGGAATCGTTTTTCAGTAAATTCTGTGGCCTAATGGCTAGGATCCCTGCCCAGGAGACCAGAGATCCCCGGTTCAAGGCCCACTCCAGTCTCCTTCACCCCCCACTCCAAAAGAAACACAAAACACTATCTCCTCCCTCAATGTCAGTGGCACTGGCAAGGGTTAGGTTTTTGGCTGAAGTTTTTTTTCCAAAACAATGGTCTAAAACCTTTTGGTGCACTGGCTTCACCAACTTCTAAGGAGGATAAAAAATCGGGGGAGGTACCAAGGTCTAGAAAGCGGGGAGGGGTTCAGAATGGGGTAGGACCAAGGGAATGAACTATGTGAGGGGGAAGGGGTAGGGTTCTGGGCTAGGTGAGGGGGAAGGTTAGATTAGGGCTTGGGAAAGGGGGTGGTTAGGGTTAGGGCCAGGTCAGAGGAGAGGTTGAGTTTAGGGCTAAGTGAGGGGGAAGGTTAGGTATAGTGCTCGGGAAAGGGAGAGATTAGGGTTGGGGCTAGGTAAGGGGGAGGTTAAGTTTAGGGCTAGCTGGGGGGAAAAAAAAAAAAAAAAAAAAAAAAAAAAAAAAAAAAAAAAAAAAAAAAAAAAAAAAAAAAAGTTTAGGTTTTAGGGCCCCGGAAGGGGAGAGGTTAGGGTTAGGGCTAGGTAAGGTGTGGGGCTAGGTAGGGGGGAAGGTTAAGTTTAGGGCTAGGTAAGGGGGAAGGTTAGGTTTTAGGGCCCGGGAAAGGGAGAGGTTATGGTTAGGGCTCGGTAAGGGGGAGAGGTTAAGTTTAGGGCCAGGCGATGGGGAGGGTTAGGTTTAGGGCCCGGGACAGAGAAAGGTTAGGGTCAGGGCTGGGTGAGGGGAAGGGTTAGGTTTTTGGGCCCAGGAGGGGGAGAGGTTAGGTTTAGGGCTAGGTAAGGGGAGAGGTTAAGTTTAGGGCTAGGTAATGGGGAAGGTTAGGTTTAGGGTTAGGGTTAGGGTTAGGGCGATGGGGAGGGTTAGGTTTAGGGCCCGGGACAGAGAAAGGTTAGGGTCAGGGCTGGGTGAGGGGAAGGATTAGGTTTTTGGGTTAGGTTTTTGGGCCCAGGAGGCCCAGGAGGGGGAGAGGTTAGGTTTAGGGCTAGGTAAGGGGAGAGGTTAAGTTTTGGGCTAGGTAATGGGGAAGGTTAGGTTTAGGGCCCGGGAAAGGGAAGGGTTAGGGTTAGGGCTAGGTGACGGGAGAGGTTAGAATAGGGTAAGATGAGGGGAAGGGTTAGGTTGGGGTAAAAAGAGGGGTTAGGTTAAGGGCTCAGCAAGGGAAAAGGTTAGGTTTAGGGCCAGGTTGGGAGGAGGGGGTAGGTGGGGGGAAGAGGTTGTCGTAGGACTGTGGGGAGAAGGGAAGGTTAAATTTTGGGGTTGATAGGAATTACTAGGGGGGACTTTTATATATTTTAAAAAAAAATATATGTGGAGGGAAGAATGGGAAGATATAAGAATGGGAGAAGTGGGCTGAGCGAGAGGAATCCGTGTGGGTTAGAGGGACAGTGTGGAAGACAGAAACCCAGAGGTCCCCGGTTCCAGACCAGGAGGCCGAAGACGCAGTGGGGGTGACCCTTTTCTAACCTGCATCCACATGAGTTGGTAAGTTCTGCTGGATAGAAAGGTCCTATAGATCAGTATTATAACAAGTACACCATTAACAAGGTAAGAGAGGAGGAGAGAGGGAGTGTTGGATGAGATGGATCATCAGGGTTCCCCATGGCCTGTAAGTGCTAAAGATGATAAGTGCTGATAAAAATAGATGCAGTCAAAATTCAAAACGAATTCCATGCAAGTAAAAATTATATAAAGTCCAAAAAACCATAAGAAGAAAAGAAAAGGACAAAACCAAACCATACCAAAACCAATTAAAACCATGGGGAAAACCATCCTTAGAGTCCATCCTAAGTGCAAATTTCCCTCTGTGTTCTATTATCCTAACTCCTATGTGACCCTCCCTGTTCTATTGTTCGGGGATAGGGGTTCTGATGTTAAAACCCCTTGGTGTATACGTGTTAAGTAAATTGATCCAGTGCCATTCCCTCCTGCGTCTCTGTAGTGGAGTCCATGTAATTTGGGTCTCCAATACCATAATGCGAAGGTACGTGATGCCCACGTGTGCAAAATGCCCTGTAAGTGGTGTAGGTGTTGTATTTTTTTTGATTTTGTAGATGTGTTGAGACAGTCTGGTGTGTATTTTTTGTCCTGTCTCCCCTACATATCTCTTGTTGCAGTGTTCACAGATAATTAAGTAGACTGCATTCTTAGTCTGTAGGTTAGTGCCCTTTGGGAGGAGGTGGCCCTTGGGAACGTCTGGTAGATGGTGGTCCCTGGATCCGGCCCAAAGGACTCTTTCCTGCTTAAAATGGTGGTCCAAAGGATCCCTGAAACCTGGTGAATCTATGGACAGAGTGGAATGGACCAGAATATCTTTTAGATTTTTATTTCTCTTGTAGGCCGCGACCAGCTGAACTCCTCTCAAAGGTGGATGTCGGTCCTGAGCCCTTTGGAAATCACGTCTGATGATCCTAAAGTAGATGTTAGGGTTAGGGTTAGGGTTAGGGTTAGGGTTAGGGTTAGGGTTAGGGTTAGGGTTAGGGTTAGGGTTAGGGTTAGGGTTAGGGTTAGGGTTAGGGTTAGGGTTAGGGTTAGGGTTAGGGTTAGGGTTAGGGTTAGGGTTAGGGTTAGGGTTAGGGTTAGGGTTAGGGTTAGGGTTAGGGTTAGGGTTAGGGTTAGGGTTAGGGTTAGGGTTAGGGTTAGGGTTAGGGTTAGGGTTAGGGTTAGGGTTAGGGTTAGGGTTAGGGTTAGGGTTAGGGTTAGGGTTAGGGTTAGGGTTAGGGTTAGGGTTAGGGTTAGGGTTAGGGTTAGGGTTAGGGTTAGGGTTAGGGTTAGGGTTAGGGTTAGGGTTAGGGTTAGGGTTAGGGTTAGGGTTAGGGTTAGGGTTAGGGTTAGGGTTAGGGTTAGGGTTAGGGTTAGGGTTAGGGTTAGGGTTAGGGTTAGGGTTAGGGTTAGGGTTAGGGTTAGGGTTAGGGTTAGGGTTAGGGTTAGGGTTAGGGTTAGGGTTAGGGTTAGGGTTAGGGTTAGGGTTAGGGTTAGGGTTAGGGTTAGGGTTAGGGTTAGGGTTAGGGTTAGGGTTAGGGTTAGGGTTAGGGTTAGGGTTAGGGTTAGGGTTAGGGTTAGGGTTAGGGTTAGGGTTAGGGTTAGGGTTAGGGTTAGGGTTAGGGTTAGGGTTAGGGTTAGGGTTAGGGTTAGGGTTAGGGTTAGGGTTAGGGTTAGGGTTAGGGTTAGGGTTAGGGTTAGGGTTAGGGTTAGGGTTAGGGTTAGGGTTAGGGTTAGGGTTAGGGTTAGGGTTAGGGTTAGGGTTAGGGTTAGGGTTAGGGTTAGGGTTAGGGTTAGGGTTAGGGTTAGGGTTAGGGTTAGGGTTAGGGTTAGGGTTAGGGTTAGGGTTAGGGTTAGGGTTAGGGTTAGGGTTAGGGTTAGGGTTAGGGTTAGGGTTAGGGTTAGGGTTAGGGTTAGGGTTAGGGTTAGGGTTAGGGTTAGGGTTAGGGTTAGGGTTAGGGTTAGGGTTAGGGTTAGGGTTAGGGTTAGGGTTAGGGTTAGGGTTAGGGTTAGGGTTAGGGTTAGGGTTAGGGTTAGGGTTAGGGTTAGGGTTAGGGTTAGGGTTAGGGTTAGGGTTAGGGTTAGGGTTAGGGTTAGGGTTAGGGTTAGGGTTAGGGTTAGGGTTAGGGTTAGGGTTAGGGTTAGGGTTAGGGTTAGGGTTAGGGTTAGGGTTAGGGTTAGGGTTAGGGTTAGGGTTAGGGTTAGGGTTAGGGTTAGGGTTAGGGTTAGGGTTAGGGTTAGGGTTAGGGTTAGGGTTAGGGTTAGGGTTAGGGTTAGGGTTAGGGTTAGGGTTAGGGTTAGGGTTAGGGTTAGGGTTAGGGTTAGGGTTAGGGTTAGGGTTAGGGTTAGGGTTAGGGTTAGGGTTAGGGTTAGGGTTAGGGTTAGGGTTAGGGTTAGGGTTAGGGTTAGGGTTAGGGTTAGGGTTAGGGTTAGGGTTAGGGTTAGGGTTAGGGTTAGGGTTAGGGTTAGGGTTAGGGTTAGGGTTAGGGTTAGGGTTAGGGTTAGGGTTAGGGTTAGGGTTAGGGTTAGGGTTAGGGTTAGGGTTAGGGTTAGGGTTAGGGTTAGGGTTAGGGTTAGGGTTAGGGTTAGGGTTAGGGTTAGGGTTAGGGTTAGGGTTAGGGTTAGGGTTAGGGTTAGGGTTAGGGTTAGGGTTAGGGTTAGGGTTAGGGTTAGGGTTAGGGTTAGGGTTAGGGTTAGGGTTAGGGTTAGGGTTAGGGTTAGGGTTAGGGTTAGGGTTAGGGTTAGGGTTAGGGTTAGGGTTAGGGTTAGGGTTAGGGTTAGGGTTAGGGTTAGGGTTAGGGTTAGGGTTAGGGTTAGGGTTAGGGTTAGGGTTAGGGTTAGGGTTAGGGTTAGGGTTAGGGTTAGGGTTAGGGTTAGGGTTAGGGTTAGGGTTAGGGTTAGGGTTAGGGTTAGGGTTAGGGTTAGGGTTAGGGTTAGGGTTAGGGTTAGGGTTAGGGTTAGGGTTAGGGTTAGGGTTAGGGTTAGGGTTAGGGTTAGGGTTAGGGTTAGGGTTAGGGTTAGGGTTAGGGTTAGGGTTAGGGTTAGGGTTAGGGTTAGGGTTAGGGTTAGGGTTAGGGTTAGGGTTAGGGTTAGGGTTAGGGTTAGGGTTAGGGTTAGGGTTAGGGTTAGGGTTAGGGTTAGGGTTAGGGTTAGGGTTAGGGTTAGGGTTAGGGTTAGGGTTAGGGTTAGGGTTAGGGTTAGGGTTAGGGTTAGGGTTAGGGTTAGGGTTAGGGTTAGGGTTAGGGTTAGGGTTAGGGTTAGGGTTAG